>NC_056744.1:972077705-972282705 GCF_019279795.1 Protopterus annectens
CTTTCCAGTTGTTGTAGATGTCTTGTGAGGTACATACCAAAAGGAATGTTTTACTCTCTAATGGGTCTAATGAGTGACGAGTAGAGGGGAACAATGACCTCTTTTTTTCGGGATGAGAAGCAGTTTGTGATGAGGTGTGCCACGTAGAAGGATTTCCTGACCACTGTAGCAATGTGATTATCAAAGGAGAGACTACTATCCACCTGTGTCCTAAGGTCTGTAATCACACTTTCGGTGTTGAGAAGACTACCGCCCATGTGGTAGTTCATGGGTACAGAGTTTTTACCAAATGGGATGTTAGTGCACTTTTTGGCATTGAGCTTGAGGCCATGGCTTTGATACCAGGCATCTGTCTCAGTGAGGCCCTTTTGTAGGATGTCCACATTGTTAGGAGTTTTGATTATGGCTCCTAGTTTGCAGTCTTCTGCAAACTTAGCTAGCCAAAGACCTTCTGTGTTAGCCTGTACTTCTGAGAAGTAGATACCAAACAGGAGAGGACCCAGGACTGAACCCTGTGTTACTCCACTTGTCACTGGTCTGAAGTCTGATTTGGAGTCTGCTACTTTCACAGTGTGGGTTCTGTCAGTAAGCCAGTTGGCAACCCATCTTGTGACATAGGGATTTATACCTAGTTTAGTGAGTTTATCTATAATTCCAGAGTGGGGGATGGTGTTGAATGCCTTGGCGAGATCTAAATAGGCTGTGTGAACCGCCTTACCCTCATCTGTGGCTTTGGTGACTGCTTTAAAGAAGTCTATCAGGTTTAGGAGACATGATCTGCCTTTTACAAACCCGAACTGTGTCTTTGTTTATGCATTCCATGATGATACGCTCCATGGCCTTACAGACCAGGCTCGTCAGGCCAGTGGGGTGGTAGTTCCCGGGGTCTGTTGTGGCTTATGGCTCCCCCTTTGTGGAGTGGGATAACCGTCGCGGTGTGCCATTCAATGGACACAAAGCCTGAGGTGAGGCTATGAGTGAACATGGTACTTAGGTGGGGTGCCAGTTCATTCTGTAGTTTGTGTAGAAGGCAGCCTGGGATGTTGTCAGGTCCCATGGATGCTGTGTTCTTGGCTTTGGATAGTGAGGTTTTTACCTGTGCAGCCATGATTACAGGAACTTTGCATTCTTCTGGTATTGAGATGGGCCCTTTAGGGGGTGAGAGGGGGGTAAAGTTAGCACTGAACCTATCTGCCAGGATGTTGGCAATATCAGTTGGTTCTGTATATTTAGTGCCATTGTGCTGTAACTCAGAGCAGATCTGAGTGTTGCCATTGAGATTCTTGCCATAGCTATAGAATGCTTTGTGGCTGTCTTTAGAATCAGTGGCAACTTTTTTCATAACTAGCTTTGGAGGATTTTATGAGGGATCTCAGCTTCTTACTGAGGCTGACCAGGGAATTCCTCCAATCATAGGATTTTATTTTTTTTTTTTGCAACAGTTTCTTTCTTCTGTTGTAGAGTTTGTTTATGGCAGAAGACCACCAGATTGGCTTCCTGTTTTTGGAGGATAGCATCTTGGTTCTGTTAGGGATAGCATGATCCATGCACTCGTGTAAATGAATATAAAATGCATTTGTGTAGGATTCAGCAGTCGTACCTCTATTGTTCATCTACATGGATGTTGTGAAGTTTGCCACTTCTGTCTTAAGAAGCGTGAAGTTGGCTTTGGAGAAATTTTTTACAGTTGTTTCCCTAATCGGGGGTGGGGTCTGGATGTGGATGTCTATGGTTATTAGCTTGTGGCTGGATCTGACCAACGAGGAATTGACCTGTGGTGTGGAACAATGGTCGCCCATGTTGTTGATGACCAGGTCTAGGATATTGCAGCCCCTGGTGGGGGTGTGGATAAGTTGATCCAAGGCGTTGGAATTCATGAATTACAGAAAACATTGAGCAAAAGAGTTGATAGATGAGTAGTTTTCCCAGTTAATAGTGGGGTAATTGAAATCGCCCATTTTTAGGGTGTTAGGTTGTACCCTAATATTTTCCAGTGTATCAAGAAAAGAGGAGTGGGAATGCTGGGGCATGGTGGGGGGTCTGTAGCAAGCTACAATCTGGATTGTGGTCCTGCCCATAGTTAGTTGAACTTGGATAATCTCGGATGCATTATGCTGAGCAACTAGCTTGGAGGTGTGGATATCCTTAATGAATATGGACACGTCTCCGCCTTTAGTGTTTCAGTCTGGGTTAGGTGGCCAAAAGGTTTTGTTAATCTGGTTAAATTTACTAGGGTCTCCTCCCATCTCCATTGCTTAAAACATTATTATGCTTATCTGTTACTGACATTTTATTGTCAACAAAACTGTCAACAAAAAGCTAGGCTCTCTCTATAGGATAAAATCCTTCCTCTTACCTTCAGCTAAAACCACTATAGCACACACTCATCTAATCTCTTCTCTTCTCTATGCCTCACCTATTTTTACTAACCTATCTAAAAATAATCTTAGCAAATTGGAAATGTCCTACAATAACATTGCCAGATTTGCTACAGGCAACCCATTTAGAACCCATCATTGCATTAATTTAAAGCAGCTGGGATGGCTTGAACTACAAAATCTGATTAAATTCCATCAACTATCTATAGCCCACAACACTCTTTACAAACCTTCCAAAACTCCTTTTCTATCCACACTCATCACTCCCTATAAAAACCTGGCATCTTTAAGGTCTTCTCAGAGACTTCTAGTACATACCACTAAACCAAACAACAAGACTGGAGACTCCCTTTTTTCTAATATTGTTGGAAAAGCCTGGAATCTCCTCCCCAATGAATTCTCCACACTTCCCTCACTATCCTGCTTCGAAAACAAATTGAAAGTATTCCTCAGAACACACTGGTTATGCCCCTGTACAAAGCCTGACTAGTTTGTGCCTCTTAATACTTTGCTCTTCCTTCCCCTTCTACTCATTAACTGCAAGTCCTTCCTTATTAACCATTATACTATGTACGTCTAGAATATCTTGATTGTACTAGCATGCTATGTTATGCCTGTATTCTGCACTGCTAAATTTACTTTGATAACCTGTAATATGTATTGTAAATAGGATTTTTGTTTGTTTTATGTTTCCTTATTTGTTATTGTGTTAATTTCATTGTTCTATCTTGGAGCTTATCTCCCTGGGCCTCTACTGAAAATGGACATGTATCCAGTTAGACTAGCCCGGTCAACAAATGTAAAATAAATAAAATAAAATTATTAATACCCTGGCTTTTCATACCCATAATGTTGGGTAAATGATAGGTTGCCTTATTATTGTAAGCCATGTTATCTTGCAAAAACAACTTCTCCTTACATTTAATACTCACATCACATTGTGCATCTGTCCTTCAAAAATATTATCATGTTGCTTTTCAAAAACTTCAAACAATAACTTATTCACAATTTCTCCTTGAATTGTTTCAATATCCTCTGACAATTTTTTCATCTACTATTATCTATTATTAAAAGCTTCATAAAATCTGTATGCACTCTATCAAATAATTCTAGCAGGTCATTGTGCAAAAGTGACCCATTTCTTGAGTCCGTTTGGGTATTTCTTTAGTCCTAAACTCTTTGGAATTTGGCCAGTTGCTCTACAGTCTTCAAAAAAGTAT
Source organism: Protopterus annectens (assembly GCF_019279795.1). Classification (NCBI taxonomy): domain Eukaryota; kingdom Metazoa; phylum Chordata; order Ceratodontiformes; family Protopteridae; genus Protopterus; species Protopterus annectens. The sequence goes on from NC_056744.1 coordinate 972,081,304, forward strand.
GATCTAACTGCAAACTCCTGAAACAAGTAAGCAGTTTTTCAAGTTTATTAATTTTGTCTATCAAACATAATCTTAACCTCTCAGTCTCTTTCAGTAGGATAGGTACCACAGCTTTTTTCCAATGTGCTGGTACTTCCTCCTCCCCTCATCTTTTAAAATACCATTTAACAAAACTTTCCAGATCTTTTCCCTTTTCTTCCCCCCAAAACTTCCATAGGAATTTTCCTGTAGACTTCCTTCATTGATTATGCATCCCCATTTTATCTTGTTCCTTCCTGTCTTCATCCTCTGTTAACCTTGGCATAATTAAATGGTCCATAAATATTTCCTTTTGCACCTTTTCATAGTTTCCACAGTCCTCTGATTTATACAACTTTTCACTAATTTTCTGAAATGTTTCCTAATACCTCTACAGGATCTCTGGTTATTTTTCTTGTCATAGACTGTCTACGTTTTGTGTCAACCATTTCCATTTTTTGTTCTCTACGGTTGTCATAAAAACTATTTGCGTAAAAGCAACCGTTCTGAACTCATATGCATATATTGTTCAACTGCTTCCTTGTATTCCCTTTAGCACCCTCTAGTTGCTGCTGTTCTTGTTCTGTGAGATTCCCCTTCTTCTGCAGTACTTTAACCTTTCATCACCACTCTAAATTATTATTATTACTTCATTCCCACATCTCTTTCTCAGTTATATCTGCTTTGTTTTTAAACACCATTTTATCCTACTCACTAACTATCCTTTCTGATGAAGTTTCCAACTTCCCGAATAACTCTTGAATTATTTCCACTACCCATTCCTTAAATTTGTCTAACCATGTAAGTAGAAAAGTGCATATGTCTCATTTTTATTTCATTGCATTGCTTCTTTAGTTTTTATTGGTGTATGATTTGAAATAATTGTTGGATATATCAAAGCTTTCAGTTAAACAAGCATGCTGCTATGAAGTATAAATTTCTATTCAGTGTAGCCCAGTTATTGTACCTTGGTGAATAATGTGAAAATTCTATCCTGGTTCCTACTTCTGAATTAAATTAATATCCTCCATACCAAATATTCCTATAATTCTTAATAAATATACCCTTGTTTGTTACATTTTCCTTTATAGGCATCCCTTATGCATTCTCTTTATTGCAAATTAAGTTTCACTCTCCACCTATAAAAATGTTCCCTGCTGAAATCAATTTTCATTCCCCACCTATAAATAATACTCCCTGCTGAAACAAATTACTTCTTACTAAATTTTGTTAAATTACCAATTACTGCCAGAAATCTACCATTACTGTCTTTTTCTCTGCTTATCACTATTGGAGCTCTCTTTTTCCTTTGTCCCTGCTCCTTGCTTAATACCTACCTAGAAGCCATTTCTTAGTCAAATTCTTGTACACATTTCTACCCAGTTGTGTCTTGTGCAATATTAGTATGCATCCTGCACTTTTTAATACACTTCAATACCCCTTGATTTTTGTATGGACCTGTAAGGCCATTTACATTCCATGATGATGATGGACAGAATACCCATCAGGATAGAAAGCTGTTACTCCCACCTGTTTTATGTGACAGTTCTTTTGAATGTATATTTCCAACTTTTAACTTATGTGCACACACTGTTTGGCAGGCTGATGTAGTTGTTTCTCATCTCCGTTTGAACCCAAGTTACATTTTTCAAAACTTCAGACAGAAAACGAAATAGATTTTCAGACCCCCCCATCCCCGTATAACTTATAATCATTACACAGAACTGTGTACATTTAAAAGAAATTATCCCACTAATCCACTTGCCAGAAGCATTTGCCCCAAATCAATGGTTGGACCCATCTAAAATTAAATTTCTCATGCTAAAATACATGTTAGAGCTTATGTTCCCACTTAGATTGATTACTGTCATTTTTTTGCCTATGCCCCATCACAGATGTGAAAAGCAGCATGTATGCTGTTAGTAAGCATTAACTTTTAGCCCTAAGAATGCTGTTCACCTTTAAATAAAGAGACCTAATTGCATAATGTTAAAATATATATATTAAAGTTGCTGGAGAGGTAATTACACATATAACTTATTCACAGTTTCAAACTTCCATTTATTCTTAAGAGATATTGTACCTTTAAATGTTAAATACACTGTGCATTGTACATTTCAGTCAGCACACGGTATACAGATCTATCACATTTAATTGCTTGTACCCGCAGACTGCTCATCTCCAAGTAAAAAACATTTAATGAGAAAAGCATGCAAGCAATTTTACAGATGCATGTAAAAATCTTTGTAAATTTCACTCAGAACACACTGATCAAACTTCTCATGATTAACTGCCTGAATTTCCCAATAAGAGCATTTGATCCTGGAAGAAAAATTAACTGTTCACTTTGCAAATGCAAGGAAGAGCTACCGTTTTCTATTTCTTTTATCATTTTGTCTTATTTTTCGAGCCTGTTTGCTTAAAATGTCCTTGTCTGTAGCTTAAACCAAGGATATTAATCTCAACATCCACTTCTGTAAAAGTTGGAGTTATCTTAATTCCACATATAATGTGATCAATATATTTAATATTCTCACCACAGCAGCTCTAGTTCACAACATTAAATTAACTTTAACTTACTTCTTTCCAACACTTGTTATTACATTGTAAAGCCTGGATGAATTACAACTAAGAAAATGTGCTTTACTTTTATTTCTTTAACATATACAGCAGTCAGTCAAAAAACTCCCCCTTCTACCATTTAAAATGCCCCAATCAAATCCTATACAAAATTATGTTAAAATATAGTATGCAATTTACATTGTAAAATGTTTGTAGAAATATTAAAGAAACATTAAACTGTTTTACTTGTAGTTATTACTTCAGTCTCTTCAGAGTCCTCTTTTTTTCTAGCAAGTAGGAAAGTGCCAGTGTGCCATTTATTAATGACATAAAGTGGATTATGTTTTGTAGTTCAACCACCAGTTTAACGCAGTCAACAAAATTCCTGTCTTTCTCACTACTACTTGCAAAGCCACATCTCACTTGTGTAATCCTTTATTTAATGGGATTGATGCTTTTACAGTCTCCCATATCGTCACTAATTTCACACTGTTGCTGGTCTTCTTCCTGATCATCTGTCTTCCAACAGTAGTCTCTGGTTCAAATTTAAAGTACTCCTGATTCTTGCAGTAAGCTCTAGTGTTTTTGTTACTCAAGCCTTTTCCTTAGGAACAGTGGAAGATATTTCACTGGCACAGCCTGTCTGTGGGTTTTGTTGTCAGAAGAATGAGAAGCAGAGTCTCTTTCTGCTTGTTGACTGACTTGTCTATCTAGGAAGAAATATTCTGAAGACAACTTTGGAATCTTTCACCTGCCTGTTAATATCCATTACTGGGATAAATGAGGTTTTATTCTGCCAGGTGTTCAGTGAATAATTATTTCCACAATCAGTTTGCTCTCCCACATTTTTAATACTTTTCCTTTCTTCCACAATTTTGTCAGGAGTAGCCCTTTCTGCTGATATGCTTGCATAGTTACTAATGTAGGTCTTGTTTGCTTTTCCATTTCCAGATTTGGAGCATACACATGATGTGCCTTTTCAGGTGACTAACCCTCCTGTGGAACACTAGTACAGTTGCTTATGTGTACTTTCATAAAATGAATGGAGTCTGTCTGGTACAGAAAAAAAATCTCAGTTTTTCTCTGCTTGTTGTATCTTCTAACTGCACTATTTTTGAAACATCTCCATCTGTCTGTCCTTTTCTTCATTTCAACCCTTGATCTTTTGCAGTTTTATTAGTTCATTTGAATAGGTAGTTACCTGTTCTATTTGTTACAGTAATTAGGTAACCGACAGTGTATTCCTTCAGTGTTTCCCGTATTTTAATCACCCCTGAGTGTATTTGGTTTAGTGTTTCCTCTAAATTACTGGAAGCCATCTCCTGTAGCAAAGCTGAGACATGAACTGTTTTTTTCTGAGCAGCTGCAAGATTCTTTTCAGGAGGTTTTTCTTTTCTCCTTTTCTGGTTAATTTTATCTTACTTTCCCAAACATTGTCTTTGCAGGCATCCAAATTGTATAATTACTAGTGAGCAACTGAATGTTATCCAAATGTATAGTTTTTGCTGGCTAGTTCTACACTGTGAGAACTGAAATTAAGTTGTTTATCAGTGAGAGGTCATCGTAGATGACCTCTCCAACATGTTTTATTTATCTTTTGGTAAATATTTAGTACCCTGGTTCCAGTATTGGTGGATCCAATGGGTTTGCAGAGGTACAAGAGTTCCAGGGCAGCCAAGACTCTAAAGGGTCTATAAGTGAGATGGAGACCACTCCTCAAACTTCTGTAACACACTGAGTAAAAGGACAGAGCTTTCGGCCTCTGTTGATAGGTCATGGACATTAAACCTGTAATGATTTTGATCAGGAAACTTTGGTGACTTTCTAATTGCTTGATATGTTTAGTGAGATATATCCAGAAGGGGAGCATTGCACTTCATAGTTAGTCTGATCAGTTCTGAGTATAAGGGAGTGATTACTACTTCAGACCTTGATGGCATTCCTTTTGGCAACTTTCTGTGTTAAAGAATTTCCTAATAACAGTTGTCACATGATGGTCAAAAAAGTGAGAGTTATTAACCCAAGTTCCTGTACCCTTGACTACATTTTCGTTCTGCAGCGATGTGTTGTCTGCAAAGTATGACAAAGGGAGTGATTGTCTACTAAAAATGACAGTACTACACTTTTTAGCATTCCTTTATTTGTTAAACAACCTTATTGAATTACCACTTAGAGATTGCCTTCCCTATCAAGGATTGATAAGAGTATAAGCAGAGAGAAAGAAATAGGGGTGTCCTAAATGAAAGACCAGCACTGGTAGAGTTTTTAGAAAATCTCGAACAGAAACTGCCATTAAAAAAAGGAATAACTAGTACAGCATATAAAATACTGCATGATAACTATTAACACTCAATCAGAGGAGGTTGGAAAGGATTGGAAAGAGAGATTGGATAAGCAATTCACAAAGAAACAATGGGAGGATAGATGCATGTCCCCCAAATATGCAAAAAATCTAGATTTAGGATTTTTGCTTGGAAATGTTTACATGGATATTTTTATAACCTACAGTCCAAATAAATTGTTGGCATCTTCCTATTCTGTCATCTTTCCCTCTCTAGTTGTTTGCTCCTAATACCTTGGTTCCTTTGCCAGTTTTCTCCAGTAAATTCCAGACTGCTCTTACCTATTTGTCTGTATCCCTAATTGCAGTTATCCCTATCAGCAGAATCATCTTTCTCCATTCCCATATTGGCCTAGTTCTTAGGATACTTTCTGCTATTTTGCAGGTATAATATTCTGTATGATTATTGTTATTCTCCTTAAAGGCCTGTACCCAAAATCCCAGTCTGTCTTTGTTTCTTGAGCTCCCCCCTGTTTCATCATAATCCCTTTCCACTTTGAATTATAGTTTTCTGCATGTGCTGTATACAAGAACCTTAACTGTGTAGCTCTGCAATACTCATTCAAATTGAGTAATTCCAATCGACCCTGTTCCCCTGGAAGAATCTGCTTATCCCACTTGACTCTTGCTGCCTTTCCCTCGCAGATAAAGTCCTTCAGCTCTTTATATATATCTACAACTTCTCGTCTGGTTAATAAAAGTATGCCTGACCTGTGTACAAGACTTATGGGACAAAAACATTTTAACTGCTTGTATCTTACTATCCATATCCATATAACAAAGCTTCCATTTTCTCAGTTTTTCTATTATTATTTGTTTAGTCTCTTCCCATGTATCCTTAGCTACCACGCCAAAATAATTTTTAATCCATACTCCAAAATACTTCATTTTATCATGTCCCCATAAATATGGATATTGCTGAACCAAGTCACATGTGGGTACATAATTTACTGCTATCGCCTTTGTTTTTAACTTCATCATCTTAGTATCCTGAGAAGATTTGAAATTGTCTTAAAATGTTCCACAACATTGTAATGTCCCTTTTTCGTTTTGTCATGTATAAAATAATATCATCTGCAAATAGTGCCAGCTTTTCCTGACTACCATACCAATTATATCCTTAAATTTCTGGGTCCCTAATTTTCTTTGCCAGTGGTTCTAAATATAATGCAAACAACAAAGGAGAAAGCGGACAACCCTGCCTGGTTGCTCTACTCAGTCAGAAGCTATCAGAGAGGACCCCGTCCACTTTAATTTTTCACCTCTGGCCCCTCATATATACTCGTAATCAACCTTATAATTGTATCAGGGAAAGCAAGTGCTTCCATTGCCATGCTCATGAAGTCCAGCCTACTCTGTCAAATACTTTCTCTGCATCAAGACCCCCCGTCTTACATTCTGCTTCCGTCTGGATCAGTGTTTTATTATTGCTGTCAAATGTTTGCCTCCCCTTCACAAAACCACACTGATCCATATCTGTCAATTTTGGTATCATGTTTGCCATTCTTTTAGCCATTATAGACAAACACTTTATAATTATGTAAAATAAGAAGATATGGAACAAGGTAAACGCCCAGTCCAAACAGCAATGAATATAACAAAAATGTAACTAAGGATTAGGGCGAAACCAGAGTTAGCGCTTTCACCTTGCGGTTTCATCAGACTCACTACAAAGTACAAAATCAATGAGTCTTAAATACTAAAAAAGGCGGGAAAACACAATCAATTAAGCTTGTTAATAACAAATTCATTCCTTAGTGAAAGCGCTAACTCTGGTACCTGCTGTAATAAAAGAAATGGATTTTTAAGTTGGACGTAAAACTCTTTTTTGGACTAGCTGTGCTGACTGGAGGTTGATGAGATTTACAAGTGACATTTTATTTTATTATCTTTTAGAGCTGTGTTTCGCCCTAATCCTTAGTTACATTTTTGTACTTTATAATTATGGTTTAGTATTGAAATGGGCCTGTATGAAGTTGGATTTGATGGATCTTTATATTACCATTACCACTGCTTTCTTCCAGGATGCTGGTACTTCTCCTCTACTTAAAATACTGCTAAACAAAACCTTTCAGATCTTTATCAGTTTTTTCCCTCACAGCTTACAAACTTCCACAAGAATACCATCTATTCCTGTGGACTTGTCTGCAGATTGGTTATATGCAACCATTTTTATTTCATCTCTTCCTATCCTGTTAGTTATTGAGCCTCATCTACCGCTAACCTTGGTATGTTTAGTTCTTCCATAAATATTTCCATTTGTATGTTTTCTTGATTTGCATATTTCTCTGCTTTATACAAGCTTTCATAAAAGTTTTGAAATATTTCTAATACTTCCACAGGATCTGTTGTTAGCTTCCTTGTTACTGGCTCCCTAAGCTTGGTAACAGCCCTTTCCACATTCTGTTGCCTGAGTCGTTGGGCTAAAAGTTTTTGTGCTCTAGAATTATTATTGAAAGTTGCTTAACAGCAACGTTTCTAAACCTGTGTGTATTATCGAGGTAATCCCTTATTTTCTGCTTAGCATTCTGTAGTTGCTCCTTTTCTTGTTCTGAGATATTCCCCCTATTTTGGAAAACTTTAACATTTGTCAGTCCCTCTAAATAATTATTGTTACTTCTTAACCATATCTCCCTTTCCTTTATTTCCACTGTAGTTTTAAACTCCACTTTACTTTTATCCCACTATCCCTAGCTATATTTTCAGAAGAAATTTCTATCTTCTCTAGTAGCTCCTGAAATAATTCCAAAAGCCATTCCTTAAATTCCTCTGTTTTCAACAGATGGGTTGGAAAGTGGCAGTGTGCCATTTTTATTTCATTACCTTGCATTTTTATTTTAGTTATTATTGACGCATGATCTGAAGTAGGTATTGGGTGCGTTTCAAGACCTTCAATTAAATGCACATGTTCCAGAGAGATATAAATTCTATCTAGGCTTGCCCAGTTTTTGTATCTTGGAGAATAATATGTGAATTCACTCTGAACTCCTAGTACTGAATACACATCTTCCATGCCAAACAATTTTATACATTTTTTCAATCATCTACCGCCCTTCGTTACATGTAAATGCACGCCCGTGTAATCCTCCTCCCTTGCCAGTAGCACTTTAGTACTGTATTTCTTCCATTATCTTTTTTCCTCTTGCAATTAATATAAGTACTCCTCTTTTCCTTTGCCCCAGATGTTCTGCTGATTGACCATCCTGAAAAACCTTTCTTTATCAAATTCACATGTTTAGTTCTTTCCAGGTGCATCTCCTGTAGCATAGGTATTTGCTCTGTATATTTTTAATATAGTTCACTACTCTTTCTTTTTTAGATTTATCTGTAAGACTATTCAGATTGAAAGACATTACAGAGAGCATAATTTCCTTATTTAGTTATTATTACCACTTTTTATGTATAACTGCTTTTTTGTTAAATGTCTAGTTCCAACTTTTATGTTACGTGCATATACTGTTCGGTTGGTCTTTTATACAGTTGATGTTCTTCGTGTTTCACTGTTGCAGTCATCACACTTGGGTTATCTGCCTGCGGGTAGCCCTCAGTCGGCCCGAATACCAGAGTTTTGGAATTTCTGCATTGGATCTTGTCGCCTCTTCCTTGACTTCAGGTCGTCAGGGGTATAAAACATGCAGCCAAACGGCATTGCATCAGTCTTTCTTGCCAAAAAGGAGCCCGAAGCAGAAGCAGTTCGCAAGTGCCTGTCGGCTGCTACCTGAAATTTTCGTTTTTTCGAGTTTCAGACCTGAAGTCTTCTAAAGCCAAGTACCCCGTTGGGAATTCTTTTTTCTTGCTCTAACCAATATCAGAAAAAATTAACAATTGTCTTGCATGTGGAAAGCAAATACCCCACAAAGATTTTCATTCTTACTGCAGCACCTGTTTAGGCCCAGACCACAACGTCCCTAGCTGTTGGTTTTGTGCCTTGTTTAACGCCCAAACCATTCATCGTTGGGCTATTCGCTTTCATTCTTCGTATTCCGAAATGGCTTCGGTAAGCCATCTGACTACCGATCTTCCGAAAAAACACAATGATAAAGACAGAGAGAGACCACATAGGTCAAAAACTGCCAACGACGCTTTCGTTAAGCTAGTTGCCAGTCCACCGGTACTCAGTGAGGTGCCTTTGCAGCCCCTGATGTCTGCTTCTACAGATTCGCAGGCCTCTGCTGAGACCCATTCGGAGTCCAGATGCTTCTTCGACTATGGAACCTGCTGATATCTCTACCTTGGATGGGTCCAGAGCACCGGCTTCAGAGGGTGTATTCTGACCTACCGATATTCATATTAAACCGACAACTTCATTTCCTACTAAAACTACTGAGTTTCTCAGGCTCAGAATTTGCACTATGCCTAGAAAACTGACATCCAAAGTACATGCTCAACCTCCCATGCCACAAAAACAAATGCTTAGAATGGCTGAAAACCTTATTACTCTAATTAGGGGAAGCCAGCCTTCCCCTGCCAAAAGACAAAGAATTGAGTTTCCTTCTGATTCTATAGACCAGGAGTCTGATGACTCTGACCCTTCTGATTACCCGGGCATACCCCTATCTACCTATGAGGATTCAGATGAATCCATTCCTTCTGCCTCCCCTCTAGAGGATTTCTCTTTTGGTGAAACCTTGCATAGCTGAAGAGAGCATTTCCACTGGGAATGCCAGGACTATCCTCAGTCCAAAAAGAGACTCCGGGAATTTTTACATTTGCCTCAACACAGGCCTTTAGGTATACCCCCTGTCCTGGATATTGTAGACTATGTCTTCCTAGAGTCCAGTCTTATTCCTGACACCTTAGCACCAGCTCCTAGAAAGCCTGACAGGTACTACAAAGTACCTGATTCCCACAAATTTCTCTTTAAAAATCCTACTGTGGATCCAGAGACCATTTCCCAGGGACCTAAAGGCATTAAGGCTATTACAGCTAAAATCCTACCCTTTCAGACAGGGATTCTAGAGCTTTGGACAGATAGGGTAAGAAGGTATATACCTCTGCAACTCTTGCCATCAGGGCTTTGAATTGCCAGTTTCACATGTTGTAGTACCAGCAAAATATTATGGAACTAATTAAACAAAAAATGGTGTTACTTCCAGATTGTGCAGAAAATAAAGATTTACAAGAGTTAATGCATTCTGCAAACCAAGTTAATAAACATATTTTGCAATGTGGGTTTGATGCCTTAGAAGCATCTTGCAGGGCTGCTGTCACTGGGTCTGTACTGAGAAGGCATACTTGGCTAAAGGAACAAGTCTTGCCTGACCATGTCAAAGCAAAATTACTAGATGCTCCATTAAATCAGGAGCGTCTGTTTGGAACAAAAACAGAAGTAGTTCTTAAAAAGATGGAAGAAAAAGCTAAATCTATGCAAACAGTCAAAGATTTCTTACAGGTGCAGCCACCTAGATTCAGTAGGCATTGGTCTTCAAGAAACTGGTCCTTTCCAGTCCCTCTCAGGCCTTCTCAGTCCAAACCCAGGGGAAACAAACCTCCAAGACTACAGTCACAGGGTATGCAGAGATCTAAACAATGGAATGTTTTCACCTCAAAACCAGGGAGTGGTAAGCCCGCCCCCTTATGGAAAAAGTTCACAATGACTTTCCAGTTATCCTTCCCAGCCATGCCCAAGTACTTGCACCCCTAGGAGGAAAACTCGCCCTTCATGCAAAAAAAAAAAAAAAAAAAAACTGGATGTCCATTACTCAGGACCGATGGGTTCTAAACATTGTATCCCAGGGTACAGATTCTACTTCCATTCACTGCCAACATGAAGCGAGTTGCCAGACCTTCCTCCAAACCAGTGGGCAGAGGCTCAAAAGAAAGTACTTTCCCTTCTCCATATCAGGGCTATTCAACCTGTTCCAGTAGAACAAAGGGGACAGGGTTTCTACTCCAGACTGTTCCTGGTGCTCAGAAAAGAGAGCTCTTGGCGCCCTATCCTGGATCTGTCAATTCTCAACACCTTTCTGGTGGTCCCAAAATTCATAATGTTTACACTGCAACAGCTTCTTCCTATGCAAGCCAAGGATGCCTGGTTAGTCACCCTAAACTTAAAAGAAGCTTATCTGCATATCCCCATAAGGGAGTCTTGCAGGAAATATCTACATTTCAGGGCAGGCTCTATGGCACTATCAGTTCCCTGCACTTCCCTATGGCTTATCTACTGCACCCAGAGTATTCACAAAATGCCTGGCTCCAGTCATTGCATATAGCAGACAGAGAAATATTCAAATCTACCCATACTTGGACGATTGCCTGATTCAGGTGGACAGTCAGGAATTGCTACTCCAGCACCTGGCATTTGTGAAACGACTTCTAACTTCACTGGGATACACCATCAACGAAAATAAATCACAACTGGTGCCCAGCCAACAAATTGTATTCCTGGGTGCAAGCTTGAACACAACTTCCCAGATGGCATTCCTCACTCCAGGAAAGTACGTCCATTTGACAAACTATTTCAAACTAATGGCCAACAAAACCCAGCTATCTGCAAGGAAAATACTGCAAGCCCTAGGGTTCATAGCCTCATGCATTCTGCTAATTCCATATGCAAGACTGCATATGAGGAAACTTCAATGGTACTTAAAAAGTCTCTGGTGTCAACATTCTCAGGACCTGGAAACAGTGATTCCTGTCATACCTTGTCTAAGGGCAGAGTTCCTTTGGTGGGCAAAAGCATGCAACCACAACAAGGGACTTCCTTTCACTCAACCCCCTGCCACCCAAACCCTGACAATAGATGCATCAGACTACGCATAGAGGGCTCACATGGCAGGCAAATGCATTCAAGGCAAATGGAGCCCAGAACAAATTCCCCTGCATATCGGTCAAAAAGAGATGCTAGCTGTACAGAATGCTCTGACAGTCTTCAAATACCTTATCTTTCCAGGACAGCTCCTGATAAAGACAGGCAACACCACAGTTATATGGTACATAAACAAGCAGGGCAGGACTCATTCTTACCCACTCTGCAGGTTAGCCATGGCTCTGTGGAACACAGCCTTGAGCATCCAAGTGCACCTACAAGCTCAATTCCTGCCAGGCAAGCCATATTCACTGGCAGGCGACATAAGCAGAAATCTGCTGGACCCTCACGAGTGGAAACTGGAACCCAGCTCATTCAAACTTCTAACCCAGAGATGGGGAACACCGGAGGTGGACCTTTTTGCATCCCCCAAAACCATCAATTGAACAAAATTTGCACCAGGAACCCTCACAGCAGAGCCTGGAAGGTGGACGCCCTATCCTTTACATGGGAAAACCTCTCAATTTATGCTTTTCCTTTTCTGCCCTCCTCTCAAATGTACTACTCAAACAGGACAGGTCAAGGCAATCCTTATTGCACCAGACTGCCCACACCAGCACTGGTACCCACTCCTACACAGTTTGACAGCTGTGCCACCCTGGCACCTACATCAGGCACCTTCCCTGCTGTCTCAGCAGGAGGGACATATTTTGCATCCACAGCTGCAAACCCTAAACCTTGCAGCTTGGCTTATCTCATGAATACACAACCAGCATCCCTCAGCAAACAGATGCTGGACATCATCCTTGAGGCCAGAAGGCCTAGTACTAGGAAATCCTATGCTGAAAAGTGGAAAAGATATTGTTCTTGACGTCAGTCTCAAAAAAAGGACACAGCTGTGCCCAACTTACTTCAAATCCTTCATTACCTAGCAGAGCTGCTCCACAGAGGCTTATCCTTCTCATCCATTAAGATCCATGCCTCTGCCATCTCAGCTCATTAAAATACTGAGCCTCCTCTCTTTTCTCACTCTCATATCAAACAGTTCCTGAGAGGAGCTAACAATTTAAGGCCCCCTAGGAGAGCTCCCACCCCAGCCTGGGACCTTAGATTTGTACTGGAAAAGCTTATAGTTCTCCTTTTGAACCTGCTACTTCAGCAGAGTTAAAATTCCTCTCTTGGAAAACAGCCTTACTTCTAGCTATTACTTCAGCAAGAAGAGTGTCTGAGTTACAGACACTAATGGCGGTGGAGCCCTTCATTATTTTCCATGCTGACACGTTTTCCCTCAGGACTAACCCTTCCTTTATGCCCAAGTTGGTATCCAGTATGGCTTTAAGCCAATCCATCCATTTTCCAACCTTTTTCCATAATCCTCAGAATAGAGGGGAAAAGATCCTGCAACTCCCTGGAAATGCACAGACAGCTCAGGTTCTACCTTGACAGGACTAAGCCTTTCAGATAATCTGACCAGCTGCTAGTTAGCTTTGCTACAGGGGCAGAGGGGAAGGCCATTTTGAAGCAAACTCTTTCCAAATGGATAGCACACTGCATCCATTTCTGCTACAAGCACCATGTAAAACCTACCCCTCTGTGGATCAGAACTCATTCCACTAGAGCTACTTCAACCTCTACAACATTTCTCAGGGGAGTCCCCACCAGGGACATCCTGGAAGCTGCAACCTGGAGTTCTGAGCTGGATTTGCTACAGCAGTCTTACAAGGCCTGCTAGCCAGCCCCAACACTTCTTGACTGCCTCCACCCTTACTCAGCTTTGGGAATCAACCCAAGTGTGATTACTGCAGCAGTAAAACACGAAGAACATAGTACAGTTGTGTACATTTACCATAAATGTAGATGTTCGAGTGTATTCACTGTTGCAGTCCTGGTTTCCCTCCCTCCAGCCCCCTGGCTTTCTCTATCCTTTTTACCTATCCTCTTTATGGCCATCTTTTATGGCAGGGGTATTTACTTTTTACTGGAGGTGTTCCACACCATGTAATAGCTTTCTATTTTGGGGGCACCTGACATCTAGGGCAAGAAAAACTGATGTAATGGTGTCGGCTGCATATTTTATACCCCTGACAACCTGACGTCATGGAAGAGGCAACAGCATCCGATGCAGAAATGCTTTGATATTTGGGCCGACTGAGGGCTACCTGCAGACAGATAACCCAAGTCTGATGACTGCAACAATGAATACACTTGAACATCTACATTTATGGTAAGTGTACACAACTGTACTTTTCTTGTCGTATTCATTTGAGCCTATGCCACATCTTACATAACTTTGTTTTTTTGAAAGCCCTCAAGGGTAATTTGCATATATCCCATGTCACCTCTAATACAAGAGGTTTAAGGAATCACACAGTGGAAAGTCCATCTTTGCTAGATTTTTCTTTTCATTTTTTAACCAATTGTTTTTTTCTGTGTGACCTTTTTACTCAAAGCCCTCAAATAGAACAAACAGCCCCCCAAAACCCCCCTAAAACCTATCAACTTAATAACACACACACACACCCTTGAGTACCTTACTCCCCATTGGCCCTTTTTCAATTTTAAAGGAGTTCCCTGTACTATTCTAGCATGTCCAAAGGTCAGTTGGCAGTCTCCTGTCCGGTCCAGCTGGTGAATTTGGGAATCTTGAGGCAATGGTACAACTGCCTCATGTACACAGACAACCCTCTCCTCCTCCCAACAAGTTCCAACATATGCGAGAGATGCAACCATATAGCCAAACTGGAAGCTAAGCTCTCTCAACTCAGTACTGGCATAACCAGTCAGGAGGAGAAGGCATCCACACTCACTACAATTCCAGTCTCACATAGACCTACCATGACAGCAAACCAAACACATAAACACACAAAAACATACTCGGAGGCTCTAAATAAAAATCTGCCTAAGCAGCAGAGACCTCCAAAGCAGAGACCCAAGCAACCACTACCCCAAAACAAAACACGTGCAATGCATAGCTCACAAAGCCAGTGTGCCGAACAGTCACAGCACTTACGGCTAAACAACACACCTGATACACTTGTAATAGGTGATTCTATCGTCAGGCACACTGACGTCCCGCTCACCAGGCTGAACAAGGAGAAGGTCATGGTGAGCTGCCTGTCGGTCGCTAGGATCCGCCACATAACACAAACATTCAGGTCACTCCAAGGCAAGTACAAATATGACTCAGTCATTGTCCATGCTGGTGTGAATGACCTGAGACGTACCTCCCTGGACTGCATGAAAAAGAGACATAGAGGAACTCTCTGAGCATGTAGCCCAAGCCGGTATCACCCTGACCTTGAGTAGCATCTTACCCTCACTAAGAATGATGCCACAATATGAAGACAAGATGGTCAATTTCAACAATTGGCTTAAGTATTGGTGTCATGCAAAGGGGATCCAATGCCTGTCAGCCTGGGATGACATGCTCGGCAAGCCATGCTGCTTCACTAGGGACGACTTGCACCTGTCACCCCTGGGCTTTCGTATATTGGCAAAGGCTCTTGCCACCCCCATAGTGCCTTTTTTAGGCAAGGCTCAAAAGACAAACCCACCTCCATAGGTATCACAAGGGTTAAGAAACTAAGAGTAATGCTACTCAATGCCAGAAGTCTAAACCTCAAGACGCACACACTCAAAACTCTCCTTAGCATGGAGAATATTGATATCTGTGCAGTAACAGAAACCTGGTTCAAGGCTCCCGAGAGCACCCCAGCACTACCAGGTTATACCTCATACCATGCTTTTCGGCCCCAAAACTCGGACCGAATCACAAAAGGAGGGGGGAGTATCGATATTCGTCAAAGATACCCACACCTCCAGGTTGGTGGCACAGCACGAAGCATCGGAGACTATCCATGTGCAACTAACAGTGGGTAAAACTGCCTTCCAGTTTATAGCCTGCTACAGACCACCCTCCCAAACCCAGGAACCCCACTCGGCCTTCCTGACAACACTGGAAAATATGAAGGTCTCTCCAAACACCATTATATTGGGCGACTTCATCTACCCAAACATACACTGGAAGCATTACTCTAGCTCCAACACCCTAGCCCAAAGGTTCCTAGAATTTATAAACTCAAATGCTATGGAACAACTTGTGACCAGTCCCACAAGAGGGGAAAACATACTGGACCTGATCATCACCAACATGGGGACTCTTTGCTACAGACCAGAAGTGTATCCCTCACTGGTAAGATCAGACCATAAATTAATCTCACTGGATATCCACATCCTGACCCCACCCCCAGCCCAGAAAACCACAGTGAAAAACTTCTCTAAAGCAAACTTCACACTACTCAAAACCGAGGTGGAATCCTTCAAAGCCCCAGGGCCTGTGGAAAATATGGCCCAGACCTCAGAATCCTTTATAAACGCATTCTATGAACACCTACAGGAATGCATGGATCATGCAATCCCAAATAAAACTAAGACCCAATCCCCCAAAGGCAGGCGTCCTGTCTGGTGGACCCCAGCCATAAACAAAACTGTACAATAGAAGAAGGAAGTTATTACATGATAGAGCAAAATCCCAAAAAGGGAAGGCATCTCTGATCAGTATTAGCAAAAAACTATGGGCACTCATAAAATCATCTAAGGCCAGCTTCGTGAGAAATATTGCACAGGACACTAATGATAATCACAAAGCTTTCTTTAGTTATGTTAGGAACCTGGGTGGGAATTCCCAGATATGCTCAGAATTAGTCCAAAATGACAAAAAATACACTGAACCCACAGACATTGCCAACATCCTGGCTGACAGGTTCAGCGCAAACTTCTCCCCCCCCTCCCCACCAAAAGAGCAAATATCTGTTCCAGCCGAGTGCTGCCCCCCTGACATCTCAGATGCTCAGGTAAGAACAGCCCTCTCCAAAGCAAAAAACACAGCATCAGTGGGACCAGACGGTGTCCTGGGCTGCGTCCTACATGAACTCCAAGATGAGCTGAACCCAAACATAAAGCTACTGTTCAATCTAAGCCTTAATACAGGATATGTACCCAAAGAGTGGCATACAGCAACAGTGGTCCCTCTCCGCAAAGGTGGTGCCTCAACGGATCCTGGAAACTATCGCCCCATAAGCCTGACTGGCTTGGTTTGCAAAGCTATGGAAAGGATCATCATGGAGCTTATAAATAAAGATATTGGGGACTTACAGACACTGGATCCTACCCAGTTTGGCTTTGTTAAGGGCAGATCCTGCCTCTTAAACCTGGTTGATTTCTTTGAAACAGTCACCAAGGCCATTGACGAGGGGAAGGTGGTCCACACAGCCTACCTGGACCTCGCAAAAGCCTTTGATACAATACCCCACTCGGGCATCATAGATAAGCTATCCAGCTTAAATATAAACCCCTATGTCACTAGATGGGTTGCAAACTGGCTCAAGGACAGAACCCACATGGTTAGAATTGCTGCAGCCATGTCAGACTCCAAACCAGTTACAAGTGGCATCCCACAAGGCTCAGTCTTGGGACCTCTCTTGTTCGGTATATATTTCTCGGAGGTACAGGCCAACACGGAAGGACTGTGGCTGACCAAGTTCGCAGATGACTGAAAACTGGGCACCATAATCAACTCTCCAGCTGACACAAGCATCCTCCAAAAGGGTCTCATAGAAACAGACAACTGGTGCCAGAGCCATGGCCTCAAGTTAAACGCCAAAAAGTGTATAGTCATCCCCTTTGGCAAAAACAAAATGCCCACAAAAAATTCCACATAGGTGGTAATCCATTAAGTACAGAAGAAGTAATTAGGGACCTGGGGACCCAAGTTGATAGCAATCTGTCATTTGACAACCACGTGGCCAAAGTGGTTAGAAAAACATTCTATATAGCCCACCTAATCATGAAGGGATTCACATCTAGATCAGGGGAGGTCATTGTGCTTCTTTACTCATCCCTTATCAGGCCCATAATTGAGTACAATGCCCCTTTTGGGATGTACCTTACCCAGACACCTGCAGCAACTAGAAAGACCCCAAAAGTACCTCACCAAGATGATCAAAGGGCTCAAACAGATGCCATATGCTGCCCAATTAAAGAAACTCCAGCTCTACTCGTTTGCATACCGCCTGCTTAGAGGCAATCTGTGCCTGACGTATAAAGCCATGTCCAACCCGGAATTAATGGACATGCTGCACCTCAGAAAATCCAGATCCCATCGAGCTATGCACTTGAGGGACTTGAACCTCAGCACAGAAATAAATAGGACATGCTGGAGGGACAGATTCATAACCCAGAGGCTCACTTCACTCTGGAATCAAATCCCAGTCCAGGTTAGGCAGAGTCCCTCACTGACCGTCTTCAAGAAGAATCTTGATGAGTGGATGGGAGATCGTAGGTTTACCCCGGGTATCACTTCTGTGTCACTGTTAGACAGAGGCACAGTAAACTAAACCTCGAAAAAGGGCATAGTAAAATTCATTTTAATGGGTGGCGAAAGCAAAACACACTCTGGCTAGGCTTACAAATGCCCTATGGCAGTTAGCCTAGTATGAACCTATGAACAACTATGTACATCTTCAAATATGGAAGTTTTTGCTTCCTAATAAGAACAGAAGTTCTAAGTTGATAGCCACACAGAGAGGCTAGAGTTAACAAAAAAAGGCTAGTCATGCTAAGATGCATGGTACAATGTGTGCTGTTAGCAAGTGCTGTTTGATTTTTGTCTATTTTTATAGGTATCTCAGCAGCGAAAATACTTGAATGCTTTCAGTAAACACTTAAAGACATTTCTCTTCATCAAATTGTCTTCTAGTGACCAGACACAAAACTACTAAGGATACCTTGCTTACTAGAAAAAAGCCTTATAATATTCATTATTCTTTTTCATTTGCATGTTTTGCAATAAACTTGTTAATGGATAATGCCTAGGTTTTTAACCTAGTCATTTCCCTATGCAACATGGGAAAAAGCATGCTTATTTTTCTTTTGTCATACTGTCTTAACCAGTGCTTTCCTCTGTGCCCCTCTCCCTTCCTCCTTTTTGTTTGTTTACAGTGCCTTCATTTTTTAAAACTGAGCAAAGAAGGGGAGCACATGTTTATATTAATATCTCCATTGCATTTAAAAAAAACTGCGAAAACTTTATTTTGTCTTATCTTTAAAGCTCTCCCAGTTGGGAAAACCCCTGATTGCCTTCAGAGAATATTATGTCTTAGTCAATTTTTCTTTTCTTTTTCCCTCAGCCAATCCCCTTTCACCAGACTGTCTACAGTTTTCATTATCAGATTGTCTCCATGAAGACATGATAATCAGACAGCAAGTTTCTCTTTATCAGATTGTTTCCATAGAAACATGAAGACCAGCTGCAGAATTGCTACTAAGGATACATGCATTTGCTAGAAAAAAGCCTCATATTATTCAGTATTCTTTTTCATTTACTTGTTCTCTCTCAAAACTAGTCAATCTAAGGTCCTTAATCCATTCATTTCCCCATGCAAGAATGAGAAAAAGCACATTAATTTTAACTTTGTCATGCCTTTTTAACCAGGCTCTTTTTTTTACATTACATTGCCTATATTTCTCAAAACTTTACAAGGCGAAAGAGAGAAGAGGGGATAAAAAACAACAGCACCTGTTTACAATCCCCATTACACTTGTATGGTTTTCACTGCATGCTACATTCATCACAAATACAGTACTATTAAGAAAAGAAAATGTTTTCATTACTTACAGTTAGGTTTCTCTCCTGTCTTTCCCTCCCCAACGCATTTTTCTGAACATTAATGACGTGAAGTAGGGCATATATTTGAGTGCCTCACTAGTCAAATAAATTTTGAAGAAGTCCATTGCTTCCAGATTTTCTTCTGTCATATTTCATAAATATTATTGCACTGTAATCCCACAGTAAGTTACTGGTTTTATCACTGTTTTTCTCCATTAACCAAATCCTGTCTCTGCTTCATTTCCAACACACTCTCAGTTCTTCTAGTCAACTCTCATGCTCCCTTCCTTCTCTCCCAACATTACCAGAAAAACAAGAAGCAGAATCTGCTTCTTTTTCACAGCTTACTATTTGTTGGACAAACCTTTGTATTTCCTCCTTAGCATGCACTTCATCAAAAAATTATTTTGTCCCTCGAGGGAAGAATACTGTGAAGACAACTGGACACAGCAGTTTGAATGTCACACCTGGGTCTCAACATGCCCTGAATAGTGGAATGAATTTACTCCTCTTCTCCCTGGTATATAAGTAATCATGCTCCACAGATACTCTGTCTCCCACGTTTAGTATTTTGTCCTTCTGCCACAGTTTTGTCAGCATCAGCTCCTGCTGCTACTAGGACTGCATCTTTACTATTAAAGGTCTAGGTTCCTTCTGCTGGTAGGACTGCATCTTTACTATTAAAGGTCTAGGTTCCTTTCTTATAGCTAGGTTTGGAGCATACACACAATGTGCCATTTCAGTTAACAACTCCTGCAGTGGAATACCAGTCCAGTTGCTTATTTGTACTTTCATAAAATTAATACAGTCTGTTCCTTCCATATTCTGTGGTATAGCTGAAAATCTCAGGTTTTCCATAAGTGCTCTGTCATCTAATTCTATTTTCTTTTAAATATATCTCCCTGAGCAGTTTCATATTCAGCCAGCCTTTTCTTCATTTCAGCCTCTGAGTTTTACAGCTTTATTATCTCTTCTGTATATCTGTTTAAAGCTTCTTCCATTTTTTCCAGCCTTTTGTTGTTTATGTTGATATAGTCCTTCAGTGTTTTATTTTAACCAAGTTTGTATGCAGTTGTCTGATGTCTTCCTGTAGGTTACTGGATGCTGAACAGCTACAGAACTTTTCCCATTCAGTGTTTCTTCCTCACTTTTTTAGCTGATTTTTTTTCCCCTGGGCTTCTGTATTTCTTTATTCCTGGCATCCAGGCAGTGCACTTACTAGCCAGTTCTTGGAATTTACCCGTAAACACAAGTCTACTGGCCTTCTCTGCTGAGTTTCTATTTTCACACTGAGACAGTTAGAAACAAGCTGTTACTCAATGTACAACCATCTTGGAAGTCAGAAAGTTCCAGTTCTGACCCAAAATAAGTACTGATCTGTTAGCCTCACCACTACATTGTACTGAGTAGAATTGTGGACCTGATACAAGAAGACATTGGTGGTATAATCCTAGTGAACACTGATCAGTATGGTTTTATGAAGGATTAGTCTTTTCTCCTAAGTCTGGTCTCCTCTGAGTATGTCACAGCTGCCAACCTAATGGTCATTTGGGCCATTTGAATTCCAGTCAGTACTACATTATCATTAATAGAATAGTAGATACCAATGTTAATGGTTATATTGTCCAGTGGATAAATAACTGGATATTGATAAAAACACAGAAAGAAAGGATAGATGGACATCTTTCTGCTCCAGAGGAAGCCTCCACTGGGATCTGATACTGACCCTTTTTATTTTGTATCTGCTTTTCTTAGGTGTTTAGGATGGCGATAGCTTATGGATGAGCCAGCTATGTAGGTAACTGCAAAAGTGATAGTGCTACCCTACCAGTGCATGATTTTGTGTTCCTTGGTACAGTCCATTTTCAGTGTAGAAGAAAAAATGTAATTTAACATCCAAAACTATAGTATAATAATCTTGAATTAAAAAAAAAAAAAAAAACTTAGCACTGATACTGAAATTAGACCAGGTCATCAAAGTTGTAGGCACAGTGGCCCATAATAGTCTGATTTGAACAGCACACAGCAGCAGTTGTAAGACAGGTATTCTGGGTGACCCACAAGCTTTTTGTTAGCATGATCAGCTGTGCAGTGAAAAACTAATTTTCTTACACCTTGCTTATCCACATAATCAAAGCTTAATTCTCACATCTGTATCCTCTTATCCAAAAGTTGATTACAACTGGTAAAAACTCAGATTCCTGATGAAGAAAATCATCAGGGATGGGAACTGGAGCACTCAATAAGGTAAAAACACACAACATTCTGTATTTCCATAGGCTTTGTAAAAATGTTCTTTCCCAACCACAGTTTTCAGCAGATGTGGTCTATGAAGGCCAACATTGGTGTCATGTCAGTATTCTGTGGAATCTTGTTTGGTGCATTAGGTATACACATATATAGCCCTTAATTGCTAGATGCTTTCTTTAGGTTTTTCTTATAGGTTTATAGGTAAGTACTGGGCTAGCTTCCCTTTAGGGCTATTTAAGCCTGGCCAGTTTCCATTTTTGTGCTTGAATTAACCTATCCCATTTGGTATAGATCGGCCTTATCCATCTCATAACTGATAATTATATATTACCCCTAAGGGGAATGACTGGGGTCATATCATAGATAATTTAAGGGAACTCATGCCTGGAATAAAGCATTTAGGAGCTGCCTATGTTCATTAATAGTACAGGGAGCAGTTCTGGAGTAAATTTTGTGTTTCCCATCCGTAGATCCAATTTGCGTTTGAATATGGAAAAGGATTAACTTTGTTTCATGTGGATGTGGAGTCTGTTTCATAGTAGGGGTATCTCTGTGAGATATACCTGTCTATCCAAAGAATTCTGTTGATGTTTAGAAGAGGTTTAGAGCCCTAGAACTAGTATTTCTGATGCTGTTTGATTGCTGATGTGCAGTAAATCCATCAGTATTGGGTCAAAGGATGGCTTGTATGCCAGACACAGGTCACCTCTTAGTAGTCTGTAGGATACAGACTATAGTGGCAGGGCTCTGAGTCGGTCCATATAGGACATGTTGTGTAGGTCTTGTATCCTTTTAGTAAAGTATCTCTGTGGGCAATCAGTTATTGCATGTTTCTAGATAGATAACTTGCCAAAGGAGGCATTATATTCAGTGACTGGTCTAAGGAGAGAGTAAAGAGGGACAATGACATCCTTTGATCCGGACACATTCTGTGCAATATAAAAGGACTTTCTTACAATAATGGATATGTTGGTCAAAAGTTAAGTCACTCTGTGCATAAGTTCCCAAACCCCGAACAACTTGGTCAACTCTTAGGGATGTATTGTCAATGTGATAGTTTCCTGGGATAGGTGACTGTCCAAAAGATACAGCAGTGCATTTTTTTGGTATTTAGTTTCAATCTGTGATTTTTGGCTCCCATTTATTTATTTGAGACAAACCTTCCTGGAGGATGGCGAAATCATTTGGGTATTCAATGACTGCTGCTAGCTTGCAGTCGTCTACAAATTTAGTCAGCTAGAGAGAGTTCTTTAGTATTGGCTTTACTTCAGAAAAGTAGATGCCAAAGAGGAGAGGTCCCACCAGAGAACCCTGGGGGATCTCCACTGTTGACTGGTTCCTTTGTGGAGTTAACTTCCCCTATTTTGATTTCTTGCATCCTATCTGTGAGCCAGTTGGCAATCCAGTGGGTGACATAGGGGTTTATTCTCAGATTATTTAGCTTTTATACTTTGAGTGAGGAATTGTGTCAGAATCTTTGGCCAGGTCAGGCTTTGCTGTGTATACTGATTTGCCTTCATCCATTTATTTGGTGGCCTTTTCACCTTTTTGTAGTGTGCTTTTGTTTTTTCTCATCACTCTTTAAGTAACACTCAGCTTCGATATGATTCTGAAGTTCTTGCTGTTGCTCATATTAATAGAATTTGCAAATTTAGCTGCACCACATTGACTATTGCAGTAGTATTCTATGTGTGTGGTCAAATCTAGACATTACAATAGAAGGTGAATCTGGCATATCACTACTGTTTAATCAAACTAATGCAATTGTTAGTACACCTGTCTCACCTGCTGTCATACCGCAGCCTTCCCTTTGAGGATTAGATATTTGCAGGGACATTTTAAATATTTTATAGAGAACTCTTGAGTCAGAAAGGACTTTTGTCGGTTTAGTCTGTGGACTGATATCAGTCTACACATAGAATACAAAAATGTTAACCCTTAATAGTTATCCAAAAATGGTCAAGAAGGGGAAAAGAGCCATTTCCTTGACTTTATCCATTGAAGAAGAGGACTTTTATATTCTGATAATGAACATTTTCCCTCACAGCCTTCAGCTCATCATCCAGATGTTTCTTTTGTGGAGACGATGTTTTATGGAGAGTCTTTTCAATGACCTTTGGGGAATCTCATCTCTAGATAAGAGACAGAAAAATAAGATGTTCTTCATCTCACATTGCTGCAGTCCTAACACTTGGGTAGTCCGCTGTCCCTCGGTCGGCCCGAATATCAGAGTATAAGGCTGACGTCGGTCAAGGCGCATTTGACTGACATCAGAACGTCAGGGTACAAATGTGCATGACCGACGTCATATCCTCAGTCTTTTTTGCCGCATGGTCCGATGCAGAAGCAGTGTTGCAAGTGCCGTTCGGCGTTCTGAAATTTTTCGAATTCGGAGTTTCAGACCGAAGTCAGAGTTGGTTAAGTACCCGTTAGAATATTTTGTTTTTTTCTTGCCTCAGTGGTTTACCGGATGTCAGAAAAAGTGAATAACTGTATTTCTTGTGGGAAACAGATACAGCATAGGGATTACCATAATTTGTGTATACCTTGTTTGGGACCTGAGCACGACGTTGTTGGGTGTCGCTTTTGTGCTAGGTTCAATAAACGCACTATAAAGCGAGGTTGGATTGTGCCAGGTTGGTTTTGGGAAGCGGTGCAATTACAATATGCCGTCGGATGCTCCGGCCCGGCTTCCTCAAAGAAGCGCAAGGACAAGGCAGTTAAACCTAGGTTAGAGGAGTCGTCCGAACCGGACGCCGGTTCTTTAGAGGCGTCAGTGGAACCGGTGGTTCCGACGGAGGCCTCTCTGGAGTCCCAGGGAGAAACTGTGTTTTTACAGGATGTGGCTTCCCAGGAGGCAGGTCAGGCTGTAGGGGCTTCTCAGGTAACTGTACTCCCCTCCCTTCCTAAGGTGTCTAGGCCCTCTCTTTCTGCTTCCAAGGCTTCTCCTAGAGGCAGGTCTAGTCTTGCTTCTGTGGGTGTCACTCCTGGTTCTTCAGGTTCAGTGCCCAAGAAGCACATGCTTAAAATGGCAGAAGATTTAATTACTTTGATTAGAGGCTCTATGCCCCCTCCTGATAAGAGGCCTAGGATGGAACCTGTGTTGGGGGATTATGAGCAGGCTTCGGATGTGTCTGAGTCTTCGGCTGAAGACTTGCAGGAGTATTCTCATTATTCTGATTCTGATGTGGATGATTCTACTCCTTCTGCTTCTCCTCCTGAGGATTTTTCTTTTTCAGAGACCCTTCACTCCATGAGAGAGCATTTTAAATGGGAAGGTCAGGATTTCTCTGATTCCAGGAAAAGGCTTAGGGAATTTTTGTTTTTACCCCAGCATAGGCCTTTAGCTATACCTCCTGTTCTGAATGTGGTGGAAGATGTGTTTGCAGAGGCTTCTCTTAATCCTGATTCTTTGCCTCCTGCTCCTGTTAAACCAGATAGGTATTACAGGGTGCCTGAAGCTCATACGTATCTTTTTAAGAGTCCTAGGGCAGACCCAGAAACTGTTAGCCAGGGGCCTAAGGGTGTTAAGGCTTCTGTTGTCAAGAATCCAGTTCCGGCAGATAAAGAGGCCAGGGCCTTGGATAGGTGGGGAAAGAAAGTTTATACGTCTTCCACTCTAGCCATGAGAGCTTTGAATTGCCAGTTTCACATGTTGAAATATCAAAATTATCTCCTTTCTCAGTTGAAATCTAAGGTTGATGCTCTGGCGGAAGGTATTGATTGTAAAGAGTTACAAGATTTAGTGCATGTTTCTGAACAGGTGGGTAAGCATTCTTTGCAATGTGGTTTTGATGCTGTTCAGGCCTCGTCTAGGGTGGCTGCCACTGGGTCAGTTCTTCGCAGGCATGCCTGGCTGAGGGATCAAAATTTATCTGACCATGTTAAAACTAGGATTTTGGATGCCCCTTTGCAATCTGATGTCTTGTTTGGTTCTCCTGTTGAGGCAGTTTTAAAGAAAATGGAAGACAAGGCTAAGTCTATGCAGACTGTTAAAGATTTTTTGCAGGTTCAGCCTCCAAAGTTTAGTAGAAATTGGCCTACTAAAGGGTGGACGTATCCTTCTTATGATTCCCAGTCTAGGGGTAGATCTAGACGTGGCAGGGGCAGAGGTCAGGGCTCTTTCAGGCCTAGAACAGGGAGTTCTCCTGCACAGTCTTCGGGTGAGGGCAGGGGTCAGTCCTTTCGTAAACAGACCCAATGACCTACCTTTTCAGCTGCCAGAACCTTCTCGCCTGGCAGCACCTTTGGGAGGAAGGTTGGCACTTTTCAAAGAAAATTGGAGTTTGATTACCCAAGACAGATGGGTACTGGATATCATACATCACGGTTACAGGTTTTATTTCCATACCTTGCCTCCTTTCAAAGGCATGCCAGACATTCCTCCTCAACAAAGAATAGAGGCTCACAAGCAAATTTCTCTGTTACTCCAAATAGGGGCCATACAGCCGGTTCCTATGCCAGAAAGGGGCCTAGGATTTTATTCTCGCCTGTTCCTTGTGCCAAAAAGGGGAACACGTGGAGACCAATTTTGGATTTATCTATCCTCAACACTTATCTGGACATTCCCAAGTTCAAAATGTTGACGTTACAACAGCTTTTACCTCTACTGGGCAAGGATCACTGGATGGTAACTTTGGATCTCAAGGAGGCTTACCTTCATGTTCCTATCAGGCTAAGTTGCAGGAAATATCTGCGTTTTCGGACTGGGACTTCTCACTATCAGTTCTCTGCATTGCCCTTTGGCTTATCTACTGCGCCCAGAGTATTTATGAATGTTTTGGCTCCAGTGCTAGCTTTCTTCAGGCTAAAAGGAATACAAATCTATCCTTATTTGGACGCTTGCCTGATTCTGGCTCACGGAAGGACGAGCTTCTTCGTCATTTGGAATATGTGATAGCAGTGCTAAGATGCCTGGGGTATTCTGTGAACGAAATAAAGTCCAGTCTAGTACCCTCTCAAGACATGTGCTTTCTGGGTGTAAGACTGAATACAGCATCCCAGATGGCCTTTCTAACCCCGGACAAACAAAAGAATCTTTACTTCCATCATCTATCTCTTCAGTCCGGGCTGACTGCAAGGACAGTCCTTCAAGCCTTAGGGTTCATGGCATCTTGTATTCTGGTGCTTCCCAATGCCAAACTGCATATGAGGAAGTTGCAATGGTATCTCAAAAATGTATGGACACAGCACTGCCAGCATCTGGACACTGTCATTCAAATAATACCTTGCATTCAAAAGGAATTTTTGTGGTGGGCTCAGGAATGTCACCTAAACAAGGGACTCTCTGTGACCCGGCCAGAGGCGAGTCAAATTTTAACGACAGATGCCTCAGACAAAGCTTGGGGAGCTCTTCTAAATGGAAAGTGGATACAAGACAAGTGGCCTGTCAGACTACAGCATCTACATATCAACTTGAAGGAGATGTTAGCAGTCCAGTTTGCATTAATAGCTTTCAAGGATTTACTTCTTCCAGGGCAGGTGTTGATTCTAACAGACAACACAACTGTCATGTGGTACATCAACAAGCAAGGGGGAACACATTCTTATCCTCTATGCAGGCAAGCAATGATTTTGTGGGAGACTGCTCTCAGTTTACAACTAAGTCTTCAGGCAAGGTTTCTGCCGGGAGCACAGAACTCCTTAGCAGATGTGTTAAGCAGACAAATCATGGATCCCCACGAGTGGAAACTGGATCTTCATGTATTTCAGAAATTGACAGTGTCCTGGGGAACTCCAGACATAGATCTGTTCGCTTCTCCACTAAACCACCAGCTGCCAAAGTTTTGCACAAAGCGGTTTCATCCCACAGCTTGGAAAGTGGATGCTCTTTCTTTCAGTTGGAAAAATCTTCATGTGTATGCCTTTCCACCTCTGCCTCTCCTCCCAAAGGTACTTCTAAAGGTCAGACAGGACAAGCCAAGGATGATTTTGATAGCTCCAGATTGGCCTCGACAGCACTGGTACCCATTACTGAGAAGTTTAGTACAGAAGCCTCCATGGCCTTTGCCTTTGATTCCACATCTATTGTCCCAGGAGGACAGTCATTTGCTCAATTTTAAACTTCACTCTCTTCACCTAACAGCATGGCATATTCTGTTTTAAACCATAGAGGGTCTCAACTTCCACAACAAGTTTTGAATGTGATTTTGGAAGCTAGAAGGCCTAGTACAAGGAAAGTGTACGCAGATAAATGGAAGAGATTTTTATTTTGGAGTGCAGCTAAGGATTTGGATGTTTCTGAGCCTGATTTAAGTGTGGCTCTTCAATATCTTACAGAGTTATTGGACAAAGGTTTGTCCTTCTCTTCTATTAAGATTCATGCTGCAGCAATTTCAGCTCACTACGACTGTGACCCACCATTGTTTTCTCATCCTTTGTTCAAGCAATTTCTTAGAGGGGCAAAGAATATAAGACCCCACGAAGGGCTCCTACTCCTGCTTGGGATCTCAATTTTGTGTTGGAGAAACTCACTCTACAACCTTTTGAGCCTGCAGCTACTGCTGAGTTGAAATATTTGTCATGGAAGACTGCTTTTTGTTGGCCATTACCTCTGCAAGAAGGGTTTCTGAATTGCAGGCCCTTATGGCAGTTGAGCCTTTCTTAATTTTCCATAAGGGTAGGGTATCTTTACGTACTAATCCTTCCTTTATGCCTAAAGTGGTTTCTAGTGTGGCTTTAAACCAAACTATTCATTTGCCTACTTTTTATGCAAATCCCCAAACTAAAGGGGAAAAGATTTTGCACACTTTAGATGTACACAGGCAGTTGCGATATTATTTGGACAGAACTAAAGGGTTCAGACAATCTCAGCAGTTATTAGTTTCTTTTGCTTTGTGCTCTCAGGGCAAGCCCGTGTCAAAACAAACTATTTCTAAGTGGATTGGATTTTGCATTGCTTTCTGTTATTCCCATCATGGCAAAGAGATTCCAGCTGGGATTAGGCCTCATTCCACTAGGGCTACTGCCACTTCAACAGCTTTTTGAGGAGGGTGGCTACTAAGGATATTTTGGAGGCAGCCACTTGGAGTTCAGTGCATACCTTCTCTAGGCATTACCACCTTCCACTGTACTCTAAATCCAGGGCTGGTTTTGCCACTGCTGTGTTGCTGGGCATTTTGGCAGCTCCTGCTTCATTATAGTTTAGCCATCCTCCCTTACCTCTGCTTTGGGATTCTACCCAAGTGTTAGGACTGCAGCAATGTGAGATGAAGAACATAGTACAGTTTTGTACCTACCATAAATGTAGATGTTCGAAGATCCACATTGCTGCAGTCCAATTTTCCCTCCCTCCTTCCCCTCTGTAGTTTGAGGTGGTTGTGTGGGTTGGGTTATCCATCTGAGGTATAATTGTATAATTGTATAATTGTATATATTGTATATATTGTACATATTTTTGGTGTTAGGCTGGTTAGTTGTTTAGTTGTTGTCTAGGGGTTTTGACCTTTCTTTTTAGGGTCTTCTGACATCTGGGGCAAGAAAAGACTGAGGATATGACGTCGGTCATGCGCATTTGTACCCTGACGTTCTGATGTCAGTCAAATGCGCCTTGACCGACGTCAGCCTTATACTCTGATATTCGGGCCGACCGAGGGACAGCGGACTACCCAAGTGTTAGGACTGCAGCAATGTGGATCTTCGAACATCTACATTTATGGTAGGTACAAAACTGTACTATTTCTAGTTTTTACTACATTATACCACTTTATTGCACTTTCTAGAATGTTTTGAAAGAAGCAATTAGTCAATGTGTCTACATTCATAGGCTGCAGCTTCGAAGAAAGCTCGACAGGATTACAGCACACACAAATTGCAGACCCATTTGTTGCCTCTTTTTCATTGTTATCAAAGCAGAATTACCTTTTACTGGGTAATTATGGTAAAACATAAACATTTATAGTAAGTTAGCTGTTTGGTCATTGAATTATTTAGCGCCTGCTTATGTTTGCAAGTTCTGTATTGGAACAAATCAGAAAAATTTCCTTCCCCAAGCAGTAATGCTGCCAGTTGTTGTTCTTTCGGCTTTTCCCAGTTAGGGGTCGCCACAGCGGAACTCCGGTCCGCTAATGATTGGCAGTAGATTTTTACGGTGCCAGCTCGACGCCCAGCCTTGTAGATTATGCTATAGATCACAAAAAGTGCAGTTCACACACTGAAGTAAGTGTATAATGCTGTAGCAATTTTATCAGGCATAGTTTAGAGAAACTTTCTTGGGTTAGAACAGAGACTTGAACTAAAGATGATGAATTTATATTACTGTATGCTGCAATGATGCAACCTTATTTATTTGGCTGACTAAAGTGATATTAATTCAGAGGTGAAAGAGAAAGGAGACTCTTATAAGAACTATTTGTACCATCTGCTTAACAATCAGAAGAATCATACTACAAATAAAGCCTATCTAATGTGAAAAGATTTCCCTGTCATGAGTTTTAAATAGTTTAAAAGAAAGTGAACCAGGACTTCTGGTCTGGATGGATAGCTGAAAGCACATGTTGCAGATCAGCTCTTGCTGGTTTTGAGATATAATTATGAAAAAAGCAGGATATTTGTTCTAAGACAGCAACATACCATCAGAGTATTTTCCAGCGAAGGCAGACGTGACTAAATGAAAATAAATTCTGAACAACATAATTAGTGAAGAAGTAACTTTTCTGTGTCTTGTGCAGACAATATGCGACCTGCAGTCATGAACATAGGCACAGTTACTAAGCAAATAAACAATACCTGTATGATAGCAGGTAAGATTTGAGTCTGTCATTTCTGTATTGATGAAAATCTGCCAACTATCATATATTTCCAAACGACATAAGACTTTGTCTTAAGGATCTGGAAAGTACCTTATCAACTACAAGATCCAACAGTTCAGTCTTCCCTTCGTAGAACCTCTGCATGGAGTCAACAATTAGTCTTCATGTTAAAGTGCCAGGTCTTAGACCAATCAAGGCAAAAGACTTTGCACTTCACTGGCATCAAATGAACGACTGGAGGAAAATTGTATATCATTTATGAAGGCAAACCTTTCTGACTGGGTTGCTAATCCAATGTCTTTAATGTACTTTAATGTACATACAGAGTGCACATTATATGTTTCTTCCTAAGGTAGTAAAGAAAACTTCCCCTCACCCTGTATTAGTCAGACAGGCCACCTTTGAACTGAAAAAGAAAATCTGACATGTATTTTGGTCATCAGGGAAAAGTAATACAGCTCCTGGGGTAACTGCCCAAAGTACGCTCCTTTGTAAGAGCACTGTATCCTATTTTTAGGTTTCATTTGCATTTTTTGCTCCGTTTACAGCTCCTGGGATAACCCGCCCTATGTACGCTCTTCTGAAAAAGCATTTTATCCTGGGGTATCCCGCCCATAATACGCTCTGTGATAAGAGCATTTATCCTACTTTAAGGTTTCATTCACATTTTTTTCTGCTCCTTTTTCAGCTTCTGGGGTAACCAGCCCTAGGTATGTTCTTCTGCAAGAGCGTTTTATCCTACTGTTAAGTTTCATTGGCAGTTTTAGGCTCCTGCACCTCCATTTAAACATAGCTTTTTTACTTATTACCCCCCGATGTTGTAACCCGCACCAAGTACGCTCCTCTGCGAGAGTGTTTTATCCTTTTCCCAGGTTGTATTTACAGTCTTAGGCTCCCACACCTCCCTTCAAACCTATCTTTTTACTTTTCCCCTCCTGATGTTATAGGATAGAGGGCAAGGCTCAACCACATGTTGGACTCCCTATTAAAGCTCCTGGGGCACTCGGCTGTACTGTGTACTTTCTTATGGGAGTGCTTTTGCCTATAATTTCTGCTAGCGTTCATGTTCATGTAAAGCTTAGCTGTCCTCTAACTACTTTTATTGTCAGAGTGACCTACTTAATCACTCAGATTGCGGATATTTTGTGCCCTTTCCTACTCTTAGTTGAAGCGTGCTCGTGTTAGACTGCTTCACTCCTATTTGGTCATCAAGTAGTCATTAGCGACTCTCTCCTGGACTCAAATGTGTCTTAGCAGCTGGCTAATGGCTGCCTTCCCTGATGACACACATGCCATCTGATATTAGGTGTACTGTACTTGGTTAACCCCGTGGGAATCGCATGCTTAGTGGCCGTCACCTGCAAACCACTTAGGGGACTTGATCAGAACTTATTTTATGCACTACCTTACCCCTAGAAGTAGTTCATGTTATTTTATGAATAGTTTTTAATTGTTTTGGGCTAGAAGTTGTTCATGTTATATTTTGAACCGTTTCTAGTGTTTTTTTTTGGCTATCTACAACAGTGTGCATTATTTAGTCGCTATATCAGTTTCCCTGCCAATACAAGGCAGGTCTCTTTATTTATTTACAAGTGTTATGCACAACCTACTGTGCCTAATTTGATTGTTACACAGTCTGAACTTTTACATCTAATTTGTTTTCTGGACAGAACTAAGCTGATATTGTTTACATAGTGTTTACTTTTGTAATACTAAAGGGTATCTCACCAACTGTCCTATGATTGCTGAATTATGACTGCTATGCCTATGTCTTGGTAGCCACCTGTTAATGTCTCATGATTGTGTACTATGCCACCTTTAACATTGTTAAGTTGTGTCTGCTCTGTGTCCTCCTTGCTTGACTTAAAGATGCTGCTATCATTGTTCTTGTTGCCCTCACTCCTAATGTATTTTGTATCTTTCTGTTCTGCCTAGCTTTACCCCCCTACTCTGCATGAAAGGACCTGCGGGGTCATAAAGGATCTTGTTACAAATCTACCTTCAAGCCATCCCTATGAGTGGTCATCCTATTCTGCTGACTCTGACTATAATCTTTCCTGTGTTAACCAAACAAGAAAGTACATCTCCTCCCTGGTCCTAAACATTAAAGTGTATTAGTAATAGCTTCACTGTACCCACTATTTAAGCTTAGTCTGACCTTTCTAGGTATCTCTTACCTAGCTTGTTTGGAATTTTTAAGACACTGAGTCAGACAGCCAGCAGCCAGACACCACCCTGTCCTTGTGCCTGTGGTGTATCCCCCCCCCCGACTTCTCTTTCGGAGTCACCTCTAACTACTAATTTTTCTAACTTCACCTGTATTCTGCTCTCTGCCCACTAGGCGGCACTGTTTGCCGGCTTTGATGCTATAGCCTTTCTTCCAGTTCACCACATTTAATTGTACTAATTCCCTACCTGATTTTCTTTTTCTTGTCTTACTTCTTGCTTAGCTGCTAATCTGTTATCTCACTCCCTCTAGAATCTCCTCTCCATCTCGCTAGTAACTCTTCTTCATCCTCTTAGCCCTTCTTTTTCCTTCTTCTTCCACTCTGTCCCCATATTTTTCATCTCCTCTTCTTTTGCCTTTGTCACTTGAACTACTTAAGCCACTTTATACTTACCTGTGACTACTGCTTTTGCCTCTGGATTTTCCTCCTCCTCACTGATTGACTCCGGGAAATCTTTTACTTACCTGCTCCTACCCGCTCCATTCGCCCTTCAGTCTCACTCCGCTCCCCTACCCCCAATTCCCACCCACACCCACTGGTCCTAACTATATACTTCTATTACCATTACCACACCCCCTCCCTATTCTTCCCCCTATCACAATCTCCTGCCACTTTACAACCACACCCCCACCTCTACTACTTCCTACTTTAATGTATCTCAGGTTTAGCTCCACCCCCTTCCACACCCTACCTTGTACCACTATATAGCATAGCTGTATCTGTTCAACCCCCTTTTACTTATTTTATTAACTCAAATCTCCCTCCAACCTACCACACTTAACATTTACTCCCTCCTCCTCCTTCCCTTATACTTCCATATTACTTTCCACCTTCTTCCCCCATACCTCCATATTCAGTCTTTCCCTCCACTGACTTATACTGCTTCCATTTACAACCTAATGGACCCAACACACAAATCAATTTATACATACCTTCTTCTCCTAACTACATCTCTTGCAACTCTTAGTATACCTTATACACTAACCTCCTTTGAACATTTCTCTTTTCTAGAACACTTTCCCAACCAACAAACTCTCCCTACTTCCCTTAGACATACACTCCAACATAGTAATATAACCTGTACTTCTACATACCTACTTCCAAAGTACCATAGATCAACCCATATAACCTACTTCCTTGTCAAACGATCCACTCTCAATATCTACAAAATTCTAAAGTGTATTCAATATCCTCAAAAACACCCTCTATTAGTCGGCGATATTCATCCTAACCCCGGTCCCTATACTCATACACTCAACTTCCCAAATAACTCAATGACACCCATCAGCACTACCCCAAATAGGCCATCAAACTCCCTGCTGATAGCACACCTTAACATCCATAGCATTAACAATAAAATTGCCTACCTTCACGCACTCTTACAAGTGCATTCCTTTAACATTCTCTGCATCACAGAGACATGGTTAAAACCCACTACCATCGACCAGGAAATCATCCCTCCAGGGTTCAATATCCTAAGAAATGACCGGAAAACCAAAAAAGGTGGTGGAGTAGCCATTTTGTACAAATCAGGACTCCAAGTTAGCACCTTCGACTTGCCCCTACCAACAGCTAATAATGCTGAAACCCTTACTGCCAAGCTTCAAATTAACAACTCCAAATCTGTCTGTGTTATTTGCATATATCTCCCCCCGGATAATAATATTAATACACTTGAAAACATACTTAATCACCTCTCTACACACCTACCTCAGGAAACCATTGTCCTAGGAGACTTTAATATAGACTGGATAACCTGCTCTTTGCCCAATCCCACCAATCACATAAATCTTCATGGTTTCTCTCAAATAATTACCACTCCTACCAGAATCCATAGACCAAGTAATAAAGCAACCACCTTAGACTGCATCCTTCTCAGTAGCCATCATAATACTTATAAACCAGGAACCCTTCCAGACGATATTATTGACCACATGATTACCTATATTATTAAGCAAAAAATTAATTGTCCTAATTATAATAATGTTACAACCTTCCGCTCCAAAAAATTCTTCAATCCTCAATCCTTCCAAAATGAACTCAAAGCATGTGATTGGTCTCCCATGTTACACCTTAAACTAGATGAAGCAGTAACCTACTTCAATACAAAATTCCTTCATATCCTCAACTCCCATGCCCCACTTCGTTCCTCCCGCATAAGGACCAAAATTGCCCCCTGGCTTACAAAACAAACTAGGTAAAAGATCCTCCTCAGAAATAAAATTTGGAACAAATGGAGCGCCTCTAAAAGTCCATCAGATCATCTTTCCTTCAAACAGTTAAGAAATGCCACCAAGAAAGACATTCTCAGGGACAAAAAAGAGTATTACTTTCAACTCCTACAAACCCATAAAGAACAACCTCAGAAATTCTGGTCAGGCATTAACAAACTTCTTCAACCAGGTTACTCTAAAACTCTTTCACCTTCCGGATTCAACCAAAATAACTCTGACCAGATTCCAGATGCTTTCAATAAATATTTTACTGAAGCCATTCTAACCGTTGACAATTCTATACCACCAAGCACCTCTTCACCTCTAAACACCCCTAATACTACAACTCCTACCTTTCACATACAACCTGTCCCTACATCCCAAATTTCCAAACTCCTCCAAAAACTTAAACCCTGCACCCCTTCTGCTGACTGCCTTCCAGCAGAATACCTGCAAATAACAGCTAAAGCCATTGCCTACCCCATCTCCATCCTTATAAACAGAACAGTCTCGGAAAGTAAAATCCCTTCCATATGGAAAGTATCCCACATCATCCCCCTACACAAAGGTGGTACATCTACTGAGCTCTCAAATTTTAGGCCTATAGCCTTACTCTCACCAATTGCCAAAATAATGGAAAAATGCATACACAGACAACTACTTGACCACCTTATCCATAATAACATACTTGCCAACTGCCAACATGGCTTTAGACCATTCCATAGCACAACTACCGCTCTACTATCCTTTACTGACCATGTAAACAAAAATCGTAGCAGCAATACTTTCTCTTCTGCTCTATTTATTGACCTTTCAAAGGCCTTCGACATGGTGAACCACAACTTACTCATTGAAATCCTAAAAGCCCAATCACTTGACTCACAATCTCTACTATGGTTTAAATCCTATCTTGAAAACAGACAGCAGGCAGTCCTTTGGAATAATACCCTTTCTTCTTCCCTCCCTGTGAACATCGGAGTACCTCAAGGCTCCATTTTAGGTCCTCTTCTCTTTTCATTATTTATTAACAATCTACATACCAAAATTCCACAAGTCACTTGCATTCAATATGCTGATGACTCAACATTAATTTGCTCTGCCAAGTCCGTAATCTCTCTCCAATTCCAGACCCAAACAGTATTAAACAGTGTTGAAAATTGGTTCATGCAACACTGCCTCCTTCTGAACCCTAAAAAAAACAAAACTGCTACTCTTTGCTTTTATTTCTTTTATCTTTATCTTTTATTTCATAATAACCTCTAACAATGGCACAAATATAGTCCCTGACACCACAACCCGTTTACTGGGTGTTACAATTGACAACACCCTTAGCTTTGATGACCATATTAACTCAACAATAAAAACTGTCAACAAAAAACTAGGCTCCCTGCACAGACTCAAACCCTTCCTTACCCCCCCAGCGAGAATTACTATTGCTCAGACCCACCTATCTTCTACCCTGTTTTATGCTTCTGCAATTTATACTAATCTGTCTAGAAATAACATTACTAAACTTTCCACCTGTTATAATAATATGGCTAGATTTGCTACCAGTTCCCCCTATAGAACACACCACTGTCACAACCTCAAACAACTGGGATGGCTACAACTAGATAACAAATTACTCTATCAGCAACTTGTTATCACCCAAAAAATACTCTCTATCAGCAACTTGTTATCACCCAAAAAATACTCTATCACCCTAATAATACCCCAATCCTTACTTATCTAATCACCCCCTACAAAAATCTTCCTACACTTCGCTCAGCTAACAAATTTCTAGTTTCTTTTGTCAAATCTAACAACAAAGCAGGGGACTCGCTCTTCACCAACACAGTGGGAAAAAGCTGGAATCAACTCCCTAGTGAACTTTCCTCTCTTGCTTCCACTCAACTATATAAAAAGCATCTTAAAGAATATCTAAAGAATCGTTGACTTTGTCCCTGCTCCAACCCTCATTGATTAGACCCAATATACAAGAATTACACCAAAACCAGGTTCCTATTGTTCTTTCCCTTCTTGCATCTACTCCCACCCGATAAAAATTAACTTTAACCATCATCTGATAACTCACTGCTCTCTCCCTTATATAACCCTCTCTGACCTCTAAACTTCTTTTCTACTCTCAACTCTTCTCTTCTCCACTGCTTTATTAAAAAAAAAAAAAAAAAAAAAAAAAGCTACTGGTTGGAGCTTTTCTCCCTGGGCCTCTACTGAAAATGGACATATATCCAGTTAGACTAGCCCAGTCAACAAATGTAAATAAATAAAAAATAAATAATACAATTTGAAAGGCTACAAGTATTTTGTGATAATGACCGTTATGCTAAAACTAGGTGCAAGTGGAATGCCTTCTTGCAAGCCATTCACCTGGCCAAGAAACTGCTTAGAAAATTCTGGATGGGTGTATCCAACAGTCTTTAAACTTACTCATCCAGGAGGGACAGAATTTTTTCCTGACCCACTGCAGACCAGGTTCAGATTGGAGGCTTTGGCCAAAGGGGGGGGGGTCCATTCTCTTTTCAAGTGGAATCTGTAGATCAGGCTAACAACGAAAAAGGTCAAGAGTGACACAAAAATGCAAAGGCGTACCAGAACCATTCCCCCTATTTAGACATAAAATGAAAATGAGATTGAAGCTAGATTTGTCATGGTAGTTGACACTGACTGCAATGGCAATCAGAGAAATCCCCACATGAAAAAGTTTGTCTGTATATATATATATATATATATATATATTGAATATATACATTGAATGTCCTACTTGTTCTTGAGTCGAGCATTTGCTGATTTACTTTGAAGAATGCATGTTAATAATGGTGATGGGATGATCTGATTCTCATGTTTGAAGTGATGTTACTCTCATATTTAAAATTTGGAGCATTTTATTTTTTGCTTTTCCATTAAGTGCTTTCAGTGAAGCATCCCTCCAGGATGAGGCATTTTGCATCCTTCTTGAAAATGAATTTGAACATAGTCCACCATTTTTTTTTCAGTTTTTTTTTGTTGTTGCTGTTTGTAAATAATCATGACTTTTTGTTTTGTTAAGGCAAATGTAAAGAAACATTGATGTTTTGGAAAGTTAATTAGAAGAGTGAGACTTCCGTGGTTTATATTTATTGGCTATCAGTGTACAAAGGTATTACTCTGTTAGTTACAGTCTGAGCAATGAGCTATTTGTGCATCTTTTAGAATGTTTGTTAGTCTTTCGGCTTTTCCCGGTTAGGGGTCGCCACAGCGGAACTCTGGTCCGCTAATGATTGGCAGTTGGTTTTTATGGTGTCGAGTTGCCAGCCCGACGCCCAACCTTCAACGAAGGCATGCCCATTCATCGCATGTCTTTTGAACGCCCACTCGACCGCGGAGAGGACATGCAGACTCCACACAGAAGGCAGTCCCAACCCAAGCCGAGAATCGAACAGGGGAACCTCTTGCTGTGAGGTAACGCTACCACTGCACCACCCATCTTTTAGAATAATGGTTTAAATTCCTCAGTAAAGTGCAGCAAAATCTTAGCATTTTCGAAACACTCAACCTTGGGTGTCATTCTTTTACAGGAAATGCACCTCAGAGGGGAAGAGCATCTTAAGTTTGCCAGACAGCGATATCAGTGTGTTTTTATTTATTTATTTCATTTGTTAATGTGTTAGTATTGCCTCTTACTCATGAGGAAAAAGAGTGGGTGTCCATTTTAATTAGAAGGGGTTTCCCCTTTGAAAAGGAATTAGAATTATGTGCCCCCCCCCCCCCAAGAAGATATGTAGCTTGCAAGAGCTGGCCAAGATTTCTGAAAATAACTTTGATTGATATATAAATACCTTCAGGTACAACTGTTGATATTGTGCCAGTATATAAACAGCTGATGGCCCTTAGAGAAGGCCTGACTATGTTTGCAGGGGATTGAAGCTTAGCTTTTCCACACAAGGATGTTCAGTCAGGCTGTAGATTGACCAACCTTTCAGCTCTTGGAAGATTTTTGGTTATGTATTTCTTACATATGGGATTCTAAGATATGAGAAATGGACCAACACTTTTGAAAAACTGAATTATTATTACTGTTTTATTCTTATAGGTTACGAACTTTCTGTAGGCTAGATAAAGTTTTAATTTCTGGAGAGCATAAGTACTTGAACCAGGACATCTGCACAGGGGCAAATCTTTTCTCAGATGATGTTCCCCTGCACTGTAGAATACAGTCACTATGAATACACAGATAAGTGCTTAAAATTAGAAGTTATTATGTAACTGGTTGGAAAGATACAATGGCAGCTTGAGGTTTTTCCTTGGGTCAGAGAATACTTCTAGACTGCAGTTATGGGATGGTATAAAAGCAACAATAGCAAGTATGTCCAAAAAAAAAAAAAAAAAAGAACAGAAGGCAATCTTAGTAGAGGTAGAGTGTAAAATGAAGGCACTACATACATTTAGCCTACAAGCTGATGAAAACAAATGGCTGTATTATAATCAGTTGCACGATGTTTGAGAGAACTTTGAGAGCCAGGCACAGAATATTTTGTGGGTGCTTAAGATGGCAGACTCTACATATTTTCCAGTAACCCTGAAAACTTTAGCTGGTCTTTTAAGGATCCAAGCAAGAAGAGGTCTTCTTACAAAGAGTATGGCCCCTGTCATGAGTGTAGACATGCATTCCCCCAAGCAAATTCTTCAGGCTATTCAAACATATTATAGTTAATTATATTTTATGTTAACTAGATGATCCCTGCTTACAGGATAGGATTGACCAGTTCCTTCAGGACATTACTCTTCCACAGCTTACAGTACAACAAAAGCAAAAGCTGCTCCCCCTTGTAATAATTGGAAGCTAGATTTAATCTTTAGGATGGCCAAGAAAGGCTATGATGCCCTGACACTGGACACCTTGTTAGACATGTGTCCCCAGTGTAGAAAGAATTTTTTAGATTTAGCTAATTTAGTTCTCTCAGGAACTGATTCTCCAGGTATCTGGGAGGAAATACTGATTTCTTAGATACTGAAACTGATGAAAGACACTTTGTTACTGGCCTCATATTCCCTGTTTCTGTCTTAAGTGAAAATTACAACTTTTTCACATTAATATTAGCACATAGTCTTAGGTTCACAGGTGCATATTAGGCTAAAGACCACTGGGGCCTTTATAAGCCTAGCCATGCAATGCAAATGTATCCCATAGTTTATTTGGCTTTAAATGTTTTAAGGGGTGTATGTTAGGACATGATTTAACTGCTGCCTCAGCCCATTATAGAATAGGTGTCAGACCAAGGGTGAATTTCTGATTTCCCGTCCACTGATCCAGGTTGTGCTTGAATAAGGTTAGGGAAGGGCTATGCTTCACATGTATGGGAAGCCTATTCCAGAGAGTGTGTATTCTCTGAGGCTTAACAAAATGTCCGCCTGACTTGATCCATCCAGATCAGATTGTTTTTTTTAAAGGGACATCAAACTTTTGACAACAATTTAAAAAAACGTACTTATGATGCATGATTTCCTAATAAAATGCCAACTCTCTTATGATCATGAGCGTGAATGCTGAAAAAACATTCAGTAGAGTTAAATGGACATTTCAGATTCTATCCTGCTACGGTTTGGTTTCTGTAAGGATTTTATAAACCTGCTTATAGACTTATGTCATGGAGACACTGCTAGGCTTAAATTAGGAGTCTTTCTGCCTCACTTAGAATCTGTAGGGGTATAAGGTAGGGGTCCCCCCTTTCCCTA
The DNA here is from genome assembly GCF_019279795.1 of Protopterus annectens. NCBI lineage: Eukaryota > Metazoa > Chordata > Ceratodontiformes > Protopteridae > Protopterus > Protopterus annectens. The sequence continues at coordinate 972,121,795 of NC_056744.1, forward strand.
TTGCTTTTAAATCTCTACTTGGAACCCTTTGGATGTAATTTTTGCAGTCAGATAGAACTTGGCTATTTAATAGGTAACTTTAGACACACTGTTCTTATACACAGATGTCTTATTGATTTATATCCAATCCCCAGCTGAACAACTAGATCCATTTTTTGAACATTATTGACCGATGTAGTATTCTGTCTGGTTACAAGCTTAATCATTCAAAAACTAGGGTCTTGTCTCTTAACTATGACATAGCAAGCACTTTCACACTAAAAACGCATGCTTTTTCAAGTCTTAGAAACATACATATGCATCTTATTATATATATCAAATACAGCACAATAATAGACGTGCATAGACCAGTGAAGAAAGACTACGTAAAATGAAGTAAATTGTATACTCATTTGAGTCAAGTTCTCAATTTCCTTTGATTTAGACCAGGTTTTAAGCTATAACACTCATTTAAACTGGCGGCATAGTTGTATTCAATTTAGTTATCCATTTGTATTCTACTTTTTCAGTATAGTTCCTAGTATCACATCTCTTAACATCCTCTTCTAGACATTGAGAAAACATAAATCTAAAATAGTGTTGCAAACCTTCTTGCTTGTTTTTATTGCAAAAGCACTTGTTTTGAACAAAAACCTTTTATGTAATACAATCCGCTTTTCCATGGTTCCTGATTGTGGTTTTTGTCTTTTGCTATTTGTGTGTTGTACCCCAATTGGACTTCTCCTTGTCTTCATTCTTGGTTTGGAGTAAAGTATGACATACCACTTACACTGTCAGTACGTTTTTCCATTTCTTATCCCCTGAGACTCCAGAAGTGCTCATTACTGTTTCCTATTCAAATATCAGTTTAGGAGGTACAGGAGCAACTGACAAAAATTTATAATAGCTACACTGTGCAATGGTCAGTCTATGGACTTTCAATGGCAATTAGGATGTTTATTCTCCCTTATATTCTATATTATGTACAGACTGCTTCTGGCATGCCCCAAGAGGCTTTTACAAGAAATTGATTAAACAGATTTCCTCTTTCATATGGCAAAATAAGCACCACAGAGTTTCCTGGACAGTCATTACCATGTCTATAAATAAGGGGAGGTTAGGGCTTTTTCCCTATTTTTTAATTGGGTACCATTTTATCGCAATTGTAAAGGTCACTTGGCTCAGAGAGGCAGAGTTTTGAAATATTTTTTGCAAATCCCTTTTCACTGTTATAGCTGTGGGTAACTGCTAATTATATCTTTTAAATTGCATAACATTATGAGGGAAAATGCCAGTATGAAAAACAGTGTACTTGAAATATAGAAAGTATTCCTTTCAGCATTTATTCTTTTAATATCCTTATTTAGTTACCGCTAGCAGAATTCTGCTTGGTCTAGTATGTTAGGCAGCTTTCTCTCTGCACTTAAAATGTTATATGGTCACTTATAAAGATGCCTAAAATTTTGATTCATAATGTAGAGTGTGTCTCAGGCACTTCCACTACTTTACCAGAAAGTAAGACAGCTGGACTACTTTGCATAAATAATGGCAATTAAGCAAAAATGGTAAAAAAACAGAATTGAAGAAATAAGTTCATGTATAGTCTACATTCTAAATGTAATACCCTACATGGTGGTAATAGTGAGCAATGTGAAACTTTCTAGATCAATTAGGCTCTACAGCTGTGACACTGGGCTTCAGAAAGCCTTTCAAGAACAGGTATACCCTAGCATTTTTCCTCACTCTGTCAGGTATTAGTACTTTTCATGACTGGCATATATCCTCTCACCTTGGAACATTGATTGCGGCACACTTGAGTGGCAGGTATATGGAATGTCTTGGAGGTTATGAAAGGGCCACTGCTAAATCTATTAATACTAAATTCCTTACAAAACCCAATAGCAGCTTTGCAACTCATGCTAGAGTCTTTAATGGAGGAAATGCAATTAAATCACCCACCAGATTCATATTACTGTCTTTGAAGTCAATAATATGGTTAATGATTTGTTTGATTCATTTTCACCTAAAATCTTGATTACTCATTGTTCTGTTTCTCACATGCAGTGCTAGTTGTGTGTTTTGTTCATCCTTATAAAGGTTCATAGGTTGATACTAGGCTATCTGCCCTAGGACATTTATAAGCCTAGCCAGAGTGTGTTTGGCTTTCGCCACCGTTTTAGATTAGTTGACTGAGCCTCTGTATAGTAGGTCACAGAAGATAGCCCTTTTAAGGTTAGTTTACTCTGCCTCTCTCTAGTAGGGACACAGAAGAGATCCCAGGGGTAAACCTACAATCTCCCATCCACTCGTCAAGATTTCTCTTGAAGAGGGTCATTGAGGGGCTCTGCCTAACATGGATTGGGATATTGTTCCAGAGTGAGGGGAGCCTCTGGGATATGAATCTGTCCCTCCAGCATATCCTATTTATTTTTGTGCTGAGGTTTAAGTCCCTGGAGCGTGTAACTCTAAGGGATTTGGATTTCCTGAGGTGGAGCATGTCCATTAATTCTGGGTTGGACATGGCTTTATACATCAGGCACAGATCGCAACTGAGTAGAGCTGGAGTTTCTTTAGCCTAACTGCGTAGGGCATCTGAGTCCCTTGATCCTCTTGGTGAGGTACTTTTGGGGTCTTTCCAGTTGCTCCAGGTGTCGGGTAAGGTACATCCCAAATGGGGCATTGTATTCAATTATGGGCCTGATGAATGATGAGTAGAGGGGCACACCCTCTTGATCTAGATGTGAACCCTTTCGTGATAAGGTGGGCTATATAGAAGGTCTTTCTAACCACTTTGGCAACGTGATTGTCAAAGGAGAGATTGCTATCTACTTGGGTCCCCAAATCCCTAATTACTTCTTCCGTACTTAATGGATTACCACCTATGTGGTAATTTGTGGGCACTTTGTTTTTCCCAAAGGGGATGACTATGCACTTTTTGGCATTTAGCTTTAGGCCATGGCTCTGGCACCAGTTATCTGTCTCTGTGAGACCCTTTTGGAGGATGCTTGTGTCAGTCGACTAGTCGATTATGGCACCCAGTTTGCAGTCATCTGCGAACTTGGTCAGCCATAGTCTTCCCGTGTTAGCCTGTACCTCAGAAAAATATATACCGAACAAGAGAGGTCCCAGGACTGAGCCTTGTGGGATGCCACTTGTAACTGATTTAGAGTCTGACATGGCACCTGCAATTCTGACCATGTGGGTTCTATCCCTGAGCCAGTTTGCAGCCCATCTTGTGACATAGGGGTTGATATTTAAGCTGGTGAGCTTATTTATGATGCCTGAGTGGTGTATTGTGTCAAAGGCTTTTGTGAGGTCCAGGTAGGCTGTGTGGACTACCTTCCCTTCATCTATGGCCTTGGTGACTGTTTCAAAGAAGTCGACCAGGTTCAAGAGGCAAGATCTGCCCTTAAAGCTGAATTGGGTAGGATCCAGTGTTTGGAGGTTCCCAATGTCTTTGTTTATGAGTTCCATGATGATACACTCTATAGCTTTGCAGACCAGGCTAGTCAGGCTTATAGGGCGATAGTTTCCGGGGTCCGTTGTGGCACCACCTTTGTGGAGTGGGACCACTGTTGCTGTATGCCATTCCTTGGGTACATATCCTGTAGTAAGGCTGAGATTGAACAGTGGCTTTATGTGAGGGTTCAGTTCTTCTTGGAGCTTATGTAAGACACAACCCGGGACACCGTCCGGTCCCATTGATGCTGTGTTCATTGCTTTGGAAAGGGCAGCTCTCACCTGTGTATCTGTGATGTCAGGGAGGCTACACTCTGTTGGGATAGACATTTGCTCATTTGGAGGGGAAGGGGGGGAGAAGTTTGCACTGAACCTGTCTGCCAGGATGTTGGCAATGTCTGTGGATTCAGTGTATTTTTTGTCATTTTGCACTAACTCAGAGCATATCTGGGAGTTGCCACCCAGGTTCCTGACATAACTAAAGAAGGCCTTGTGATTATCTTTAGCGTCTTGTGCAGTTTTTCTTTCGAAGCTGGCCTTAGATGATATTATGAGGGATCGTAGTTTCTTGCTAGTACTGATCAGAGATGCCTTCCTTTTTTGGGATTTTGCTCTGTCATGTAGTAGATTCCTCCTTCTGTTGTATAGCTTATTTATGGATGGGGTCCAACAGACAGGTCTCCTGCCTTTGGAGGAGTGAGTCTTTGGCACTGCTATAAAGGCACTGCTGTAAAGGCAAACTGGATGCATCATTATTATTACAATGCAACGTAATTGTGTACTAAATTTATAAGAAAAAACAATACCTGCTAGGTTAAGCACCCTCGGTTCACGAAAACACGAATATATAAAAATAATAACTGAGGAGTGCACCATGAGCTGCGTAGTCAATAAAACTACAAAAGGTCCATAAAATCCAACATTTAATGCTGTAAAAACAACCAAGGAAGATAGAGACTGCAGTAAGGTAAGCGCTTTCACGTTTGAATCAACGCTTCATCAGACATCAAAAGAGCAGTCAGAAACATGTGTGCTTAAATACAAAAGATGACATCACTGCCTATTCAAAGACAGCAAGTCAAAACAACTACAAAGCAAAAATGTCAGTGTTGAAAAAATATAAAATAATGGCAAAAAATAAAACATAAAACCACATCTTAAATAACTATACATTTGATGATTCAGAGATATATATAAAAAGATATATATATAAAAAATAACACAATAATTATTGTTAAAATGACTGGTAACAATAAAAACTAGTCATAAGAAAATTAATGCCTCAATGGTCTATTGGCTAAAAACGGTTTAAGAGTGACTCTGTCATTAAGCCCATATCTGTGGGCTTGAAGTTTCAAAATCCACTTGCCTTCCTTCTCTTCTGTGAAATTTCTAATGTTACCTAATCTGCCATCTGTCATGACCAATTCCAAGACCTTGAATCTAAAAGTATGTGAGGATCCATTTTCAATGACATGTTGCGCCAGGGCATTGGTTGTATTGCTTCTCTCAATAGCATAAATATGCTCCCTTATACGCTCTCGTAAAGACCTGTTGGTCTTGCCAACATAAAATTGCTTACACTGTTGACACTCTGCAATATAAACAGCATTGGCAGATTTACAATCTGCATAATGTTTAAAAACATAAACACGTCCAGTTACAGGATGTGTAAAGCTTTTAGAATCAGCTATATATTTGCATTGATTACAAGAGCGGCATGGAAAAGTGCCACGTCTTTCAGATTGTCTAAAACCCTCATGATTTTTATCATAGCATAGTAACCTATTGAGTGACAGCATATTCCTATACGCTATACGGGGTCTGTTATCTATAAGATTCTTAATTCTGTCATCCATTAACAAAAGTTTCCAATTGTTGTTCAGGACTCTTGTGATGTGATTATTCTTGTTTGTGTAAGGTATTGTTATCCTGTTAACATGAATAGTATCATGATTCATAGTGGATGTGGAGTTAAAATTACATCTTCTCATCAAAGGTGCACCGGGACCTAGTCTAAGTCTATCCCCTTCATTGATGTCATTGTGAACTTCAGGGCCATTATAGCCTCTGGATATGAAATTCTCAGTCAGTTGTGCTTTGTGATGTTCATATGCGGTATCCTGGGTGGTCAATCTAGATACTCTCATGATTTGATTTTTTACTATATTTTTATGGACATGCTTGGCATGCATGCTATTACGGTGTAAAAGGTTATTTTTCCAACAAGTTTTTCTGTGTAGTTCAGTATCAAAACCATTAGAAGCCATAACAACTTTAACATCTAAGAATTCAATAGCATTAAAAGAATGAGAGCAATCAAAGCAGAGAAAGTCAGTGGTGCCATTTAAATATGTCACAAAATCCATTAGTTGTTCAACTGTACTTCCCCACACAATAAAAACATCATCCACAAACCTGTTATAATACTTCAAGTACTTCCCAAAATTAATGTTATTATTGAGCACAAAGGTGTCTTCCCAATGTGCCAACACCAGGTTGGCATAGGCGTTGGCACATGGGGTGCCCATTGCCATTCCTTTGGTTTGTAAGTAATAGTGTTTATCGTATAACAGTACATTGTTCTCCAATATAAGTTCAAGGAGAGACATCCATCTACATATCCTATCACTTGAAATATTGTTCTTCACTAAAAAAAGCCTAATAAAGTCCATACCAATATCATTCGGTATTGAGGTAAACAAAGACTTTACATCAAGTGTGACTAACAGGTCATCACTACAAAAAAAAGGAAGAATCCACAAAAATCGAGAGATTCTCCAAAAAATGTGTAGTATCTCTTAAGATCTGATCTACACCCATGACTATCGGTTTAAACATTTTATCTAGATATATAGAAAGAGGCTGTGTGAGCCATCCTCTACTAGATACGATTGGTCTCAGTGGAGGATCTAAGGGTTCTTTGTGAATCTTCGGAAGACCTCTAAAGGAAGGAACCAAAGGATTGTCAACTAAAAAATACTTATAAAGATCATTGTCGATAACATTGGTTATCAGCAGGTCGTCTTTCCGTTGCCCTTCAAACCTTTCGAGAGGCGGACTTGGTCTCCACAAGGCAGGGCAGTAAAAAGGAAGAGCACCGAAGAGGTCTTCCAACAAACAAAGAAAGCATTGAAATGAGCTCTCAAGAGCTGGTTATTAATATTTCCAGGTATGTACTGAGTGCACATGAATTATCTGTTTTGAACAAAGGCTTGGGTTTTATACCCTCTAGCTGCAATGAACTTGATATAATCGTTGATATTAAGCTTTTTACCAGGAACTTAGGTCTGAAGTTGCTTTATGGACATAATAACAGCAAGATAGGGGCTAATGACCATAGTTTATTTAGAAAGCCTTCCACATTTATGCCTCAACAACATCCTTTATTAGAGGCATTTGAGCAAGCCTGTGAAAGTGAGATCTTTGATTTATATAACAATAAAGAGGTTAAACCAGGTTTTCTTAACACCACAACTGAAGAAAGGGAAGCAATAGCTAGCTTAAGAAACAATGATTCAATCATTATCAGACAAGCTGACAAGGGAGGTGCAGTGGTTATTATGGACAAATTAATGTGTTGTGATAAAATGGAATTTATGTTGTCAGATAAAGCCACGTATCTTCCCTTGCGTAACTATGACCTTAACAATTTAATCAGAAAAGTACATGGATGTCTTTACGACCTGCTGATAACCAATGTTATTGACAATGATCTTTATAAGTATTTTTTAGTTGACAATCCTTTGGTTCCTTCCTTTAGAGGTCTTCCGAAGATTCACAAAGAACCCTTAGATCCTCCACTGAGACCAATCGTATCTAGTAGAGGATGGCTCACAGAGCCTCTTTCTATATATCTAGATAAAATGTTTAAACCAATAGTCATGGGTGTAGATCAGATCTTAAGAGATACTACACATTTTTTGGAGAATCTCTCGATTTTTGTGGATTCTTCCTTTTTTTGTAGTGATGACCTGTTAGTCACGCTTGATGTAAAGTCTTTGTTTACCTCAATACCGAATGATATTGGTATGGACTTTATTAGGCTTTTTTTTGTGAAGAACAATATTTCAAGTGATAGGATATGTAGATGGATGTCTCTCCTTGAACTTATATTGGAGAACAATGTACTGTTATACGATAAACACTATTACTTACAAACCAAAGGAGTGGCAATGGGCACCCCATGTGCCAACGCCTATGCCAACCTGGTGTTGGCACATTGGGGAGACACCTTTGTGCTCAATAATAACATTAATTTTGGGAAGTACTTGAAGTATTATAACAGGTTTGTGGATGATGTTTTTATTGTGTGGGGAAGTACAGTTGAACAACTAATGGATTTTGTGACATATTTAAATGGCACCACTGACTTTCTCTGCTTTGATTGCTCTCATTCTTTTAATGCTATTGAATTCTTAGATGTTAAAGTTGTTATGGCTTCTAATGGTTTTGATACTGAACTACACAGAAAAACTTGTTGGAAAAATAACCTTTTACACCGTAATAGCATGCATCCCAAGCATGTCCATAAAAATATAGTAAAAAATCAAATCATGAGAGTATCTAGATTGACCACCCAGGATACCGCATATGAACATCACAAAGCACAATTGACTGAGAATTTCATATCCAGAGGCTATAATGGCCCTGAAGTTCACAATGACATCAATGAAGGGGATAGACTTAGACTAGGTCCCGGTGCACCTTTGATGAGAAGATGTAATTTTAACTCCACATCCACTATGATTCATGATACTATTCATGTTAACGGGATAACAATACCTTACACAAACAAGAATAATCACATCACAAGAGTCCTGAACAACAATTGGAAACTTTTGTTAATGGATGACAGAATTAAGAATCTTATAGATGACAGACCCCGTATAGCGTATAGGAATATGCTGTCACTCAATAGGTTACTATGCTATGATAAAAATCATGAGGGTTTTAGACAATCTGAAAGACGTGGCACTTTTCCATGCCGCTCTTGTAATCAATGCAAATATATAGCTGATTCTAAAAGCTTTACACATCCTGTAACTGGACGTGTTTATGTTTTTAAACATTATGCGGATTGTAAATCTGCTAATGCTGTTTATATTGCAGAGTGTCAACAGTGTAAGCAATTTTATGTTGGCAAGACCAACAGGTCTTTACGAGAGCGTATAAGGGAGCATATTTATGCTATTGAGAGAAGCAATACAACCAATGCCCTGGCGCAACATGTCATTGAAAATGGATCCTCACATACTTTTAGATTCAAGGTCTTGGAATTGGTCATGACAAATGGCAGATTAGGTAACATTAGAAATTTCACAGAAGAAAAGGAAGGCAAGTGGATTTTGAAACTCCAAGCCCACAGATATGGGCTTAATGACCGAGTTACTCTTAAACCGTTTTTAGCCAATAGACCATTGAGGCATTAGTTCTCTTATGACCAGTTTTTATTGCTACTAGTCATTTTAACATTAATTATTGTGTTATTTTTATTTTTCAGATGTTTCTATATATGTCTCTGAATTATCAAATGTATAGTTATTTAAGATGTGGTTTTATGTTTTATTTTTTGCCATTATTTTATATTTTTTCAACACTGACATTTTTGCTTTGTAGTTGTTTTGATTTGCTGTCTTTGAATAGGCAGTGATGTCATCTTTTGTATTTAAGCACACATGTTTCTGACTGCTCTTTTGATGTCTGATGAAGCGTTGATTCAAACATGAAAGCGCTTACCTTACTGCAGTCTCTATCTTCCTTGGTTGTTTTTACAGCATTAAATGTTGGATTTTATGGACCTTTTGTAGTTTTATTGACTACGCAGCTCATGGTGCACTCCTCAGTTATTATTTTTATATACTAAATTTATAAGATTCATTGCTGCAGTTTTAGAAACTTAATTATGAGAACATTATTTACATTAAGCAAGTAATGTAAGCAGCTGCTTAACTTGTTTAATTTTAAATATTTTTGCATATTTTATTATAACTGTAATCGAGAGCTCCAGGCAGTTATTTTCCTACCTGCCAGCACTCAGGAATTTGACAGCTCATTAACTGACTGTTGGCAGATGTAGATGAGTCAAAGCAAGGTTAAGGAAACTAAGATGCAAGTAGCAAGAAACATTAAGAAGTAGACGGAAGGTAGAATTTAAAATGCACTTAAAGGGCATAATGAATAGTCTTATAGTCTGTTTTTTCCTGTCAGGGAAATGTAATATAATATGAGTTGTTTGTGAAAATATATATTTCACTCATTGTTTTTGACAGTTCCTCAAGTTAAGATCTGATCAAACTCTGTGAAACATGATAACTGCCATTTTATACTTAAGATCCATAACAAATGAATAAGATCTACCTACCACATAGTTCAGCCTGCTCAGTTGCTGATATTCTGCAGGAGTTCATTATGTCAGCCGAAGGCATAGTGTGAAAGGATTAATGGTTTTAAAGTGCAGATAAAGCCCGGCTCTCATTCCAAGTTAATTGGTCAACCGTAGGCAGCTTTGATATTTTGTGACAGTAACTCTAATGGTGTTGTAGTGATTTATTAGTAGGGACCATTTTGCAACCAGTTAATAGCTACAGTTGTCAGTTTGCTTTAGTATACCTTTTACTTTAAACTTGTGGGTGGACTGTAAAGCATATACCTCACTTTGTCATCAATGTTTAGAGGGACACTACAGGTAGGCATTGCTTAATGTCAGAGATAGTTTCTGTCCTGTAGAACGTTAAGCAATGACAACGTTAGGCGAACACCCTATACTTTGCATTGTGCTTTGCTTAACATCTGTTTGCACAATGGATAATCACATTTACTTCCGCATAGTACAGTATGGACATAAATGTGGTCAGACATTCTGCAGAAGGACAATAAGCGGCACACACCTGTAAGGGGAACAAAGTGCTAACTGTAAGTAAAACAGTTTTTCTTAGTATTTGTATAAAAGCATTTCATGATGTAAACTGCATGTTATATTATAAAGCGGTTTTGTGCAGTCAGGGGTATTTTCAATGTGGAGGAAGTCTTTTCATTGATTGTTATATGTGTTAATGATATAAAAGTAAACTAGTACTTTTTAGTTGTGAGAAATGTAGCCTTTACAGTATAACAAGAGAAGAAAGGCTGGATGGAAGCAAGTTGAAGTTTATATAATGTGATCTTGAGCTGCTGTGTGTGTGTGGGGGGGGGCAAAAGTGTACTGATTTTATTAGATGTAAAATTAAGATAATTTCCTTTATTTTTGCAAAACTATATGCCATTTCCTTAGCAAATAGGCTTGAAAAATAAAACAAATTGGCAAAAGCCATGAAAATGCTTTTTTTCATTAGCAAATGCTCCCAGTAAGATTTAAGAAATTGGCAGTTGGGCAGGGAAATTCTGAATATTCTGTTCCGAGTGAAATTTACAAAGATTCCTTCATGCATCTGCACAGTTGTTAACTGTTTTATTTCTCTGATTACTAACTTCTTGGAGATGAACTGTCTGCAGGTATAAGCAATTAATGTTGAGAGTGATGAGCATTCTTTGTTGAGGAAAATGCAAAAGTTAAAGGTGTAAAGGCAAGAAGTTCCCCAGTCGCCTTTACATTAATAGAGCAGTGCACACTCTAGTTTTATTTAAAGGTAGTCAGTGCACTTGCCCATAGGACTACAAGTTAATGTTTTCTGAAAGCATACAAGCTCTTTTTCATATCAGGCAGTGGAACAGGAATAAGAAAAAAACAGACAGTGATCAGTGTACTTGGGAACACAGGCTGTAACATGTGCTTTGGCATGGGTAACCTTACCATTTAGATTAGGTTATGCCTGTGAGTGCAGTTGTTGATTTGGGGCAGTTCTTATCTGGAGCATTAAACTTCATTATTGAAAATGTACATAGTTTTGTGTGTTTGTTCCAGGTTAATAAGGGATAAGGTTGATCTAAAAATATATTTAGTTTTTTTCTTTGAGGGTTTTCATTAAAGCAAAATGTCTTAAAAATGTGACATACAGTCAAAAGTAGATGAGAAGAAACAGCTGTATAAATGATCAGCCTGCCAAACATTCATTTGTGTATTTAAGGGTCTATATTAGAATAGATGAAGATTCTCTTCATCGAACACTTAAACGTCAGTATGTAAAGAGCGAACGCTGGAAACCATGAACGGCCACTTCTGCAAATTTTTTCCCTGTGAAAAAATTTTCTTGGTTGTTTTTGAGAATTGCCTTTTTCTCCAATGTAGAGCGATCTCGGAGTTGGTATATTTAGTTAGGGGGGTGGGGGGTATGTGGAGCAAAGCCCCCCACTTGATTAGGGTTTTAAAGTTTGTTTTTGTGTTTATAAGCAGGTGATTTTATTTTCCCTAAGAAAAAGTTTGTGGAAGTAGCCGTTCATGGTTTATAGCTTTTGCTGTTTACGTGTCGCTCTTTACGTGTTCGGAGAAAAGGGTCTTTGAGCATATAATATAGACCCCATTTAAGGCAAAAGTTGGAAATACACATTCATAAAAATACTCAAGTATAATAGGTGGAAACAGTAGCTTTTTATCATAATGGCTATTGTATCTGTTTTATGTTGTAATGTAAATGGCTTTACTGGTGAAAACAAAAAGAGCAGAGTATTGAATTACATTAAGAAATGCAGAGTGCAGATTGCAATACTTCAGGAGACGCAACTGGGAAGAAATGAACATGTGAATTTGACAAAGGATTTCAGGATGGGTATCCAGCAGAATATATGGGCCAAGGAAAAGGGGAATAATAATAATGCTAAAGGGGCTCCAGTAGTGATAGAAGAGGGAAAAAAGCAGTAATGGTAGAATTGTGGTAATAAGGGGCTATTGGCAAGGGAGGAGGATCACAATGGCATGTATATATATCCACCAAAAACTGCTGTGCTGGACCTGTAAGGACATTTTGGGAGAAATAGTCAGCTTTCAGGAGGAAATATTACTTACAGGTGGTGAGTGGACCTTAATTTGCAATAGTGAGGATGTATCATGGAGACTTAAAAGGGAAAATATTGCAAAATAGGGTAGATTTCTGATGAAATTTATGAATTTTTTTTTGATGTGGAAGCCTTGACTTCAGTAGTAGGAACTCTCTTAGAATCTCCATATTACTCCCCAAGGTGCAATAAGCGGGTAGACTGGATGGAAATTATATTTCACAGGAACAATTGAATTTCATTGAAAGCTTCAACAAGTATTTAATAGCTATGTAAGATCATGCACCAATTAAAACTAGGATAAAATGCAAGGTAATGGAAAAAAATGAGACACTGACACTTTCCCACCTAGCTGTTAAAATGAGTGGAATTTATGGAATAGGAAGTAGAAATTATTCATGAGTTATTAGGGAAGATAGAACTTTCTTTAGAAGGGATAGCTTGAGTGTGTTATAACAAAACTTGAGTTTAAAATAAGGTCAAATAGAAGAGAAAGCAATATGGTTAAAAAGTAATAGGAATGATTTATAGGGACTGATAAAAAGTTAACATACTGCAGAATAAGAGTATTCATACAGAACATGAAGGGGAGCAACTGCAGAGTGCTAAAGAGAAAATAAGGGAGTATTTGGAAAATATGCATGTGCTAATAAGATTGCTGTTGAGCAGCTGCTATTTGATAACTCTTGAGTACAAACTGTTTAGCACAGCAGCTTAGGAAACAGAAATTAGAAAGGGTTATTGCCAAACTTAGGGAGCCTATGACAAGAAAAATAACCAGATATCGTGTTGAGATATTAGAGATGCTTCAGAAATGTTACAAAAAGTTGTATAAGGCAGACAAATGAGGAAACTAAGTAATATGCAGAAATAAATTGAAATATTTATGGAAGACTTAACTATGCTGAGGTTAGAGGAAGATAAGGCTCAGCAACTAATTTGAGTAGATGAGATAACGCCATGATATCTAATCAATCTACGGGAAGTAAACGGGAAAAGATGATGTTCTCATGGAACATTAGAAATTAAGAGGAAAGAAAGTGATAAAGATCTGTAAGAATTTGTTTAATAGTATTTTAAAAGAGGGGAAATGCCAGTATCTTGAAAGAAAGCTGTGGTGGCTGTGTTACCCAAAGAGTGTAAAGACAAGTCAAACCCAGATTTATATAGATCCATTTCAAATTTAAACTGTTATTTTTAAGTGTTTATGTCTATACCAGTTAAAAAAATGGCAAAGGTTGTAACAAAGTTGATCGATATGGATCATTGTGGTTTTGTGGAGGGGAGGCATATATTTGACAACATTAACAGAATAATGATGATCTAGAGGGAAGCAGAGTATAAGAAAATGCAACTGCTGTTGCTGGGTCTGGATGCAAAGAAAACATTTGACAGAGTAAGGTGATTTTGAGTAGGTCAGTGTAAGTATTTGCATTCCCTGATACATTAATAAGGTTAATTAAGAGGATATATGAGGGATCTGAGGCAAGAATTAAAGTGGAAGGGTTCCTCTCTGATAAGTTGTGTTTGAAAAGAGGAACCAGGCAGTGGTGCCTCTTTCGTTTTGTTTTATGTTTGTAGATACTGTAAACAAGGGGCCCAGAAATTCAAGGATATAACTGGTAATCAAGAAAAGTTGTCTGTATTTGTAGATGTTATTATTTTATCCTTGATACATCCAGAAAAGGACATCTTGGTGTTATGAAACATTTTGACAGTTTCAGGTTGTTTCAGGATATAAAATTAATGAAGATAAAACAAAGATTATAGCCATAAATTACGTACCCACGCAATAATTGCTTCTAATAATACCCATATTTATTGGGACATGGTAAGATGAAGTATTTGGAAATATGGATTAAAAAGGTTTCTGTTATGTCAGCTAAGAATGTGTGGGAAGAGATTTAACCGATAACACAAAAACTGAGAAACTGAAAGCTGTTGTTTATGGATAGTAAGACACAAGCATTGAACATGTTTTTAGTCGTTCTAGTTATGTAAACAGTTCAAGCATGCTTTTATCAACCAGTGGAGAGCTTGTTGATAATAATTAAAAAAGAGTTGAAGGAATTAGTTTGGGAGGGAAAGAGGGCAAGAGTCATGTGGGATAAGTTAATCATCCCATTAGAACAAGGTAATTTAGGGTTACTTGATTTGAAGGGATATTTTAGAGATACATAGTTCAGGCTTATATACATAACACAGTCAGAAGGTTATAATTCAAAGTGGAAAGGGATGATTAGTGGGGGGGGGGGGTCAAAAAATAGAAAGGAATTTTCAGTACCGATCTGTAGAAGACCAACCATACTGACTATATATTCCTAAAGTTACAGAAACTATGCTAAGAACTAAGCCATTATGAGAAAGGCAAAAACAGATTTTGCCAATAATACTTACTGCAGATAGGTGTACAGAAAATAGCCAAGAGAGGACAGGAATTTACTGGAGAAAACTGGCAAAAGAGCCCCAAGGTATTGGGAGCAAGTAAGTAGAGAGGGAAAGGTAATTGAGTAGGATGAGGCCAAGCAGAAGTTTGGACTGCAGGTTAGAGGCTGCCTTCCTACTGGGGATTGATATCACAGTATAGGCAAAGAGAAAGGAATAGGGGACTCCCAAGTGAAAGAGCTGCTCTGGTAGAGTTTTTAGTTGAAGCTAGAACAGAAGCCTTTGTTAAAAAAGGATGATTAGTAGGGCATATAAAATATTGCATGATAATTTTAGGAGTCATTATGGGAGGTTAGAAAAGTTTAGCAAGAGAGATTGGAAAAGCAATTTACAATGCAACAATATGAGGGCAGATGCGTGGCTCCCAGGCATGTGACAAAGTCTGTAAGGTTTAGGATTTTTGTTTGAAAGTGTTTGCATAGGTACCCCAGGCGATATCAGAGTATTTCCTCAGGTATTTAGTAAATTTTGGCGGTGTGATAGAGAAGAAAGCAGTACCTCAGAACATGTATTTTTGGAGTATAATGCATTGGCAGGTTTAAAAAATTCCAAACAGAATACCCTTTTAAAAATATTGGGAGAGAAAATGGTTGTAACTAAGGAAATTATTATTTTGAGCTAAGACTCAGGATCTAAATTGCCTACACCATCTAAAGCCTTATTAAGTTTAATTTTGTTTGCTACTAAAAAAGCTATTACCAGAACATATAAACCAACTGTATTCTAAGTATTGAATATTGTAAAAGAAAGAAATGCACTGGAACGATCTTAAGAAAAATGGAAGGAGCAAATTACATAGAAGTAAATGGAATTTGTAAGAACAATACATTCAGAATAATTTTCAAGAGGAGGAGGAACAGTGAGGTTTAAGGGAAGCAGGAACTGAGAAATTTATGTAAAGTTGGAGTGAAAAACTATTTTAAAGAAAGAAAACATATGCAATGTTCAATATATTTAAATGTAAAAAAATGTTAATATGATTTGTTTCCTTTTGCATTTTGGTAATGGACCCCCCCATTACTAAGTCATAGTACAGTTAAAGTTAATGAAGTTAGTATTGTTTCAATCTTTGATGTTAGCCAGAAGTGCTCTTCACAGCACCTGCATTGTGCCCAGTAATGACTCCTCCTGCAGTTCGTACAGAGTTACATGTATTGGTAACATCTCTAAATATGATTGTCGATTATTTTTTATAAGACCCGTTGCCACTACTACTGTTGGAACTATCTGGGTATCTTTCTTCCACATTGCTCAGATTTCTACCTGCAAATCCTGATATTTTATGACTTTGTGTCTCTCTTTACACAAGACATGACACTGTAGTCACTGGGTGTAGCGATTTCAATGATCAATGCTACTTTTGTCTTCTTTTCATGGACCACTGTGTGTGGTTCTCTCGCATCTGTCTTTTGAACTGTTAGTAATGGGTAATTCCATGTGATGTAGACTTCATTTTCTATGATGCTTTGTGGCTCATGTTTCCAGTGTTTTTCAGCTACTTCAATATTATAATGTTTGCACAATCCCCAGTGCAACAGTCTTGCCACATTATTCTGCCTTTCAGTATGTAGTCCTTCTGCCATTAGTATATTGCAACCAGCAACAAGGTGTACAACTGTTTCCAATTCTGTTTTACAAAACATACATTTGTCTGTTTCTCCCACATGCTCAGTGTACTTTGTAAACCAACGTGTATGTAGCCCAGTATCTTGGGCGGCCAATATTAGCCTTTCATCTTTTGGTTTGAATTTACCTCTCCATAACCATTCTTGCCTTGGATCCTGATCAACATGAGGTTGTTCCAGGAGTTTTCTATACTTACAACTATATTTATACATTTTCCATATTTCTTGCCTTCTCATCTGATCCTTCACCTTATATTCTTTTCTTTTGTTTTTTGACACGTTCAGTTGCTGCCTGATTTTTATCTACTTCTGGTTTAATTTCCATTCCCGCTTGACACCGTTATGCTTCTGCTTGACTAAGAAGGGAAGTCATCTTAGATTTATTCTCTTCATGTTTCAAAACTTTCACTATGTTTGGGTATTGAGGTCACGAGATATGTATGCAGTCCCTTGATTGCAGATCTATACATGTAACCAATTTCAAGGAGGCCCATACCTCTTTCAAAATGGGGAATATATAATCTTTGTAAGCAGTGATCTTTATAAATCATTTCATGAGCATGACGCATCCTCCTTTTCCTGTCTAATCTGTCCAACACCTATTGGGGACAGTCAGTCACCCCAAAACTGTAAGTAAGAACAGGATGAGCAAATTAGTTTATAGCTTGAATTTTGTTCCTAGATGTCCGCGCTGTTTTCAGGATTAATTTAAGTCTTCCAAAAGATTACTTACTAAGTTTTATTTGCATTTGTTCATGTTTTATTGTTGATCCTTCATCAGTTCCCAAATATTTATGCACTCCTTCTTGCCCAAGTTCTTTTGTATCACATTCTTGTCCCAAACTGATGTTTTCTTCGTGCTGCAGCTTTCCTGCTTTAAAGGTTGCTTTTGCACATTTATCAAGACAAAATGACATTCTTATATCATTTAAAAAAGTTTTGACTACTTGCAGTTGTGCTTTCAGTTCCTCATCTGATGAGCTGTACAGTTTTAAATCATCAACAAAGAGAAGATGAGAAGTATTTACACTTTGTTGCATTCTGGGAGTCAAATTATAGCCATGACCTAATCTCTTAAGCAGACAGCTAAATGGGTTAAGGTCAAGGCAAAAGAGCAACTGTAAATGAGTGTCACCCTGGAATATACCCCTTTGGATTTTTATCCCTGGAATAATAATTTGTCCTTTATCATGGCTTAACTGCATAGTGGTTTGCCAATGTTTCATGGTCGCTGTGATGTAGTTTAGGAGTGTAGGGTGTATCTTATACATTTTTAAGGACTTTTTTATCCATGAATGTGGAATACTGTCAAATGCTTTTTTGTAGTCAATCCAAGCCATACTTAGACTCTTCCCCTTTTTACAGTTCTCCACTATGACTTTATTTAACAAGAAATGATCCTTTGTCCCATATGACATTCTTTTATTGCCCTTTTGTTCTTTTGCCTTGATTTGAGATTTCTTCTAAATGACTATGAACTCTGTCAGCATCAATTCCAGTTAATAGTTTATACATCGTGTAAAGGCAAGTTGTTGGTCTATAATTTTTAGGGTAGCTTGCAGGTTCAGTCTTAACTAGGACCATTGTTTTTCTTGTTAGCCAAATTGGTGTCTGTTCTGGGTACATATATAAATAGTTCTTACTCATAGATAAATCTTTGTGGAAAGATGTTAGTACTTCTAACCACAAGTTAGGTACTGCTTCTGGGCCTGGAGTTTTCCAATTAGAGACTTTTCTTAACTTTGTTTCAATCTTTCTGGCTGTTACTTCATCCTGTTTCATATCTTGTAACTTTAAACTGATCCTTTTTTTTTTTTTTTTTTTTTTTGCTTCTATCCATTTAGCATCTTTGTTTTTGTTCCACAGGATGGGTGGCCTCGGTGGTGCAGCGGTTAGCGTTGCCGCCTCACAGCAAATGGTTCTCCGGTTCGATCCTTGGCTGGGGTGCCTTCTGTGCGGAGTCTGCATGTCCTCCCTGTGGTCGCTTGCATTTCCTCCGGGTGCTCCGGTTTCCTCCCACATCCCAAAGACATGCTGTAGGTTGATTGGACACACTAAATTGGCTCTAGGTGTGAGCGTGTGCGTGTGTGCGCCTTCTGTGAAAGGTTGGGTGCCGGGCTGGCAACTTGACACCGTAAAACTCCACTGCCAACTATGATCATGAGCGGACAAGGTGATCCGCTGTGGCGACCCCTAACCGGGAAAAGCCGAAAGAAGAAGTTGTTTTTGTTCCACAGGATCTTCATAGATATTTCTCCAAAATGTATCTCTTTCTTCTTTTTTGGGAGGTCTTGGAGTTCCTTTTACCTTGTTTCCCAGTTGTAGACCTTTTTGGGGTTATCAATAAATGGGTTATTTTTTTACTTTTCCTTTATCTACATATTTTCCTACATTTTTCTGCCTGCGCTGATATTATTAGTGTGGTATTTGTGATAATGCATGATAGATCCTAATCCCTTATATGCTGCACATTGCTTTTATCGCGTCTATCTTTGAGTATTTTTGTTGCTCTGTTCCCTCTTCTATACTCTTCTAACAGTGACACTTCTTGTCTTAATTCCTTTATGGTTTTCTCTGTTCAATACTTGCATGATTGTATTTGATTTCTTCTCTTCCTTTCCATGTGCTCTTGTGGTAGAGTTTTATCTATTATTAATTTAGCTGCACAGTAATATATCCTGTTTACTTTTGTTATATTGCATATATCTCTACTAATGTGTGTGTGCCTATGTCTTAAGTGATAATTTAATAAAAGTGTTGAGAAAACTTGTGGCAAATGTCAGGAAGTCAGTTCTGTGTAATTCTATGATGCACTCTAATTTTTGCTTTTTAGTTTAAATTTTACACGTTAGAGCAGCCTAGATAAGGTGTCTTTTTCTCAGCTATACCTTTTCTCAGAAAGTCATGAGTTACAATAGAATTTTGACCAAAATGTTAGGAAATGCTGTTAAGAATTTTCTGCAGCTTGAATGTAGGTTAAGTATGTCATCTGATTTTTCGTAGCTTGTCTTTTTTCCCCCTTTTTCATCTTATGTTCCTTACTTCTGTACAAGTTGAGTTAATCCTTACCAGAGGGAGTAGTAGTTAAAAGTATTTTATAATTAGCTGCCTTTGTGGCAGATGTGCAGAGTATAAGAGAGGCATCATTATACAGAAGTGTATTCTTGGAAAAGATCCCATATGTCAACTGATTTAGTATAACATTACTAGTGCTTGTATTACTATCTGTATGAACACCCTTTTATAGTGTCACAGGTTTGGATTCAAGCACATTCCTGTGATGGGTTTGCTGATTATTAGTAAGTCAACTCAAGCACTTCTGCCTTTCAGCCCTCGCATCCCTTTACCTTATTTATTTGTTTCCCACTACCATTGTACCCAACAGTATGAACTATGATAGCAGACATTTTTGTTCTCTATGTTTAAACAAAATATATGAAATTGTAGTACTTTGTCACACAACAAGGGCTGCAAGGAACACAGAGTAAACTGAGCCTCAGGTCTTTTCTTTATGGAGCTGCTGTAAAGCTGTTATTTTGTTGCTGTTGAGTGCTTTATGGTTATTAACATTTCCAGGTACTTTGTTCATATTTTTTTCATTAATGTGTTTTATTTTCTTTCTTAGGTGTATTTTTACTAAAGGATTGCAATGTTTGGCCATTGATTCGGATTTATAGAGGAGGGTTCCTTTTGATAGAATTTCTTTTTCTTCTGGGCATTAACACCTATGGCTGGAGGCAAGCTGGAGTGAACCATGTGCTGATCTTTGAGCTCAATCCTAGGAGCAACCTGTCTCACCAGCATCTCTTTGAGGTATGTAACATTTTGACAATGGGATATTTCCTAGTTATTTTATTTACAGTTACATGAAATAGATCACAGAGATCCTTGTTCAGTCATGGTCTTATTACAGAAAAAGAAATGTATCTTATAATGCAGCGTTAAACAACAGCAGCAACGTAAACACTTGTGAGAACTCCTCATGATTTAAATCGCATCACCACAGTTGCTGAAATTCCACTTTAGGTAATTGCACATAGGCAGCTATGTTTTACATTTTCCTGAAAATAAAGTTTTGCTGTGATGAGAAGATGGTAACAGTATATGCAAGTCTTAGGTCACTGGGGAAAGGATCCTGTATTGTTCGGATACACATTGGGAAGTCTTTGATAGACTGGCTTAGAGAGTGACTGTAATTTCAGCAGGCTAACCCGAGTGCTTCCTGATGTCAGGACTCTGGGACAGTGTTTCATTTTCAGAAGCCCTCTGACTGCACAGAATTCATCACTGTGCATTGTGTAAAATAGCAAGCAAAAACGGGTTTGTTTTGTGAAAAGTTTGTAGCTCCCTATTGTTAGTAAGCATAAGACAATTCTGTTTTCTGTGTTTCCCAGTTATGAATCTTCAGATTTTGTTTTGTAAAGCACATGTCCAGATTGGAAATCTGAATAAATTTCCCAATAAAGTACTTTGCTTTTCTAGATGATAAATTGTTCACATTGTAGCATGTTTGAAATGCAGTATTTTTTTTCGTTAAGCAAGAAACATCTTTATTGAATTAGCACTTTTGACATAGGCAGTTGTACATTTATACAAATGAAAACAAGCCATATTGTCATATTTTTAGTTGCAAACATTATACATCTATTATAATTTAGCCAGTCATTGTCATTCAAACATTACATAGCTCATTAATTTCCTGCCTTCCCTTAAACCTCATTCCTTTTCCAAAACATTGTTCTGCGTGTATTGTTCCCATAGTTTCCAATTTTTTTGTATGTAATTTTATCCTAAAGGTCCCACTTTCAGTTCTTTTAGCTGTTATTACATTCACTACTAGTAATTGCTTTTTTTGGCAGCCACCATAACGAAATTCTGGCAGCCTTGTCTAGGCAATTCCGATTCTGTATCACAGATCAAAAAGTAATGTCCTTAGTTACACCAGTCTGGTCATGCAGTATTTCTGACAGAGTAGTCTGGAGGGAATTTTATAGTCTGCCAACTCATTGTACTCCCCAAAATATGTTCTCACTTACTTCATTCTTCCCCATCACACCTCCAACATTTGCAATTTACCTTATGAAAAATTCTTCGGAGTCTGCTTGGGATATAAAAATACCTATGCAAACACTTCCAAGCAAAGATCCTAAATCTTCTAGACTTTATGTATTTGTACATGTATCCTACGAGTGTTTCTTTGTGAATTGCTTATCCATTCTCTCTTTCTAATCCTTTCTAAGCTCCTCTGATTGATTCCTATAGTTATCATACATTATTTTACATGCCTACTAGTTATCCTTTTTTAACAGCAGCTTCTGTTCCACATTCTACTAAAACCTCTACCAGTGCTGGTCTTTCACTTAGGATCCCCTATTACTTTCTCTTTACATATGTCTCTTTTCATGTTTGTGTATACTGCCGCTTTGTGGATGATCTCTTCATTGGTTGGAAGGGTGAAGAGGGTACTTTGAGTTTTTTTGCGTATTTGAACACTAGCAGTAGTTTTTTTGAAATTTACCATGAAACGTTCCAATTTGAAGGTATATTTCTTGGATGTTGAAATAGAGAGGGAACCATGTGGCAACCTTGTGACCAGGATGCACAGGAAGGAGAGTTTCCGATCAGCATATTTACAAAGGGATAGTATGCACCCCAAGCATATTTTTACGAACATAGTAAAGGGACAAGCGATGAGGATATCACGACTGTCCTATGAGGACTGTGATTTTTGTGGTTGGTCTGGAACAATTGCAGAAGGGTTTCAAGAAAAGGGGTTATACCCAAGCGGAGGTGGAATTGGCCTATAAGAAGGTATGTCAGGAGAGGGGGGTAGGGCTAGGTCATACTTCTCTGAAGGGTTTAGGGACGTAGGAGGGATGATGAAGCAGAACCAGGGTGTTCCTGTGGTTCTGTCCTTTACCACTGATGTAGGAATGGTCAGGGACATAATTTGTAGTAATTGGCACATTTTAAGCGTAGATGAAAGAACAGCTTGACTGGTGGAACTGAAACCCAGGTTTGTGTACAAGAATAGAAAAAAACATTGAAACAGCACCTTTTTTACCCTAGAGTCAATAGATTCTGCAGTGAAGCCTTAGCTGGTACATGGAAGTGCAGTGGTTGTACACAGTGTGAATTCAGTGATGAATCTCATTTTTTTAAGCACCCGGGTACTGATCATTTATGGCGCTTGAAGGATGTGGTTGATTGTAACGCCAAAAATGTCATATATGTGGCTCATTGTACAATCTGTTATAAATTTTATGAAGGGAAAATGAACCGCCATTTGAGGGAACAGATTAGGGACCATATTTATTGTACAAGGAAAGGGTTAGATTACAGTGCCTTGGCTAGACACACGGTACAGGCTTGGAGTGGACATGTTTTAATGTTTCAGGTATTACAAGTGCTCGTAGAGAATGTAAGGTTGGGTAATTTTATCAATAGGACAGAGTGTACTGAGTTACAGTGGATCTTTCACTCAGCTAACAAAAGTCTAGTCTCCACTATTAAATCTAACAACAAACCTGGGGACTCACTTTTCGCCAACGCAGTAGGAAAAAGCTGGTACCACCTTCCTAGTGAACTTTCATCTCTTGCTTCCACTCATCTCTTTAAAAAGTATCTTAAAGAATATCTTAAAACTCACTGGCTTTGTCCCTGCTCCAACACTGACTGAAATACCCTGACTGTTATCTCTTTCCCCTTTTTGCTCTCCTTATACTTCTATACTCCAGTGTTCTATGTCACATACCTGTAAAAAAAAAAAAAAAATTATATATGACATTTTTACAATTCAATATTTTTTTTTTCTTTTTTTGATTGCTCTCTCTCAAATTATTGCTCTCAGTATTTGATCTTAGTGTTAACCTATATAACTTATGATGTTAAGTTGTCAATCTCGCCTTCATTCTTGCTGGATGGGTTCGGAGCCGATCCTCAGCTCCGACTCGGCCAATACTAAAGCTCGAGAGCTATTTTTACCGGCTCGAGGCTCCCCTATATCCCACAATGCTAGGCGGTAAATACCCATATCTCGTTTGCCGCTTTAGCTGCGAGGTGCTTGTTTCTACCGGCTCTGCAGGTTAGTGACTTTTTATAGTTGTTAAACTTTAAAATCCCCTTATTTTTCTTAGGATAGTTTCTCACAATAAATTTTTTTTTTAGTTATCTATCCCTAGTTTCATTCGGGTTCCCCTAATTGTTTTTCCCGTTTATCCCCTGTTAATTTCCTTAGGCCTTCGGGCCCTCCTCACTTCCCCTTAGTCATACTTTATTGTGTGAGTGATTGGCTTAGATTTTCCCCTTTCTTTAAAGGTGTGTCTGTGTGTGTGTCTTTGTTTTACAGCCACTTTAGGATGTCTAAAGACTCCAAGGTCTCAGGCTTCAAGAAGTGTGACTCGTGCTGTCAGAAAATGTGTCTGACAGATGGTCACACTTCTTGTGTATATTGCCTGGGACCTTTGCACCTGCAGGACTCTTGTTCTGTCTGCCATGCTTTCAGTCCAAGAGTCCTGCAGGAACTCAAAAATAAACTGATACTTCGAGGCTTATTAAAGCCTAAAGGCTCCCTGACCCAGACCGCATCAGGAAAACCTTCTAAGCCTTCCAAGGCGTCGGCTCCAGCTTCGGAGCCGTCCGCTGGTGGCTCTAAGGATGCTTCGACATTGACTCTGTCTGGAGCCGATGTTTCAAAGATTAAAACTGTTACCTCGGCTCCGGCTGGAGCCGAGAGGTCCGAGACTCAGACGGCTCCGATAGTTTTGTCGGAGCCATCTACTAGGAAGAGGTCGAGATCCCCATCCATTGGCTCTATCCACTCTGCCCCGGGATCTCCACTCTTATCAGAGAGGAGCCATAGGTCCCACTCCTCTCGGTCCTCCAGACTGTCCGACGACGACTTAGAGAGGGTGGTGAGCAGACTTCTCAAGTCCCAGGCACTGGCCCAAATACTGCATAGCCCTACCCAATGGTCAGTGGCTATACCCATCCCTTCCTCAGTTCCTCCTCCGATTCCCATGAGTTCGGAGCCGGAGCTTCTGGGAGCCGTGACTGTCGGTGCGTCGGAGCCGATACTTCCACTTTCGGCTTCATCATCAGCACCGATCTCCTCCTTGGAGGGATCTGGGCGCCGGGCGTCCCTCGTCGGCTCCGAGGGGGCGAGTGTCATCGGACCCTTGTCTGAGCCCATTCTCCCTCTCGGAGCTTCGGTGCTGGTGAGCTCGGCCCCATCGGCCTCGGAGCCATCCCTTTTGGTGCCGGGAGGAGTCCTCGTCTCTTCGGAGCAGGGATCTTCGGCCCCGCCTGATCGGGGTGCCTTCGAGGTCATGCGGAGCGTGCTAGACCCGGTGTCTGCTCCACGGTTGGCTCCCTCCGCTCCTCCCTCTACAGTGCCTGCGATGGTCTCTACCCACCCTCTCGTCCCAGACCGTAGAGAGCCAACGTCTCAAGTTTCCCCACTGGGAATATCCTCCTCTTCCGAGGCTTCTCCTGATCCTTCAGGGGAACCCCCTCGGAAGAAACAATGCAAGAGGAAGCATATTGACTCCCCCGAGTCTATCACCTCGGATACCAACTTGGATGAGTCGGAAGGGTCCCCACGGTCCTCCTCTGAGGATGTCTCCTTTTCAGACATCCTTGAGATCCTTAGAGGGGGAACTAGTCCACCCTTAACCCTTCAGAGGACGAGTCGGTCTACCTTGAGGCTTTTGGCTTTCGCCCTTCCACCTCCTGGGTATCTCCTCCCTTTGACCCCCTCATGGAAGTGGTGGCAAGGAAGGCATGGACAGCCCCTGATACGGTGGAACCTACCCCACAAAGGCTGTCCAAGTTTATTACAGCTCCTAAGGACAAAGAATTCTTATCCAAGGGTGTCTCTGTTGATGCTATGGTGGTGGCTGCAGCCACTAAAAAGGAATTAGCCGATCCTTCGGTACCTATCCATCCTCCTAATAAGGAATGTAAGGCTATGGATAGGTACGGTAAGCGAATGTTCTCCTCAGCGACCTTTGCTATGCGTTCGCTGAACTACTTGTGTCACTTCACCCGTCTTCAGAGAGATATGCTCAAGGAAATGGGTGATGCTTTGCAGGATCCAACAACTGAGGGGTTTCGAGACAAAATGAACTGCCAGTTGGCAACCCTGAATTCAATCGTCAACTCCTCCATGCGGCTTCTTTCCTATGCAGCCGATGGGGCGAGTAGGGCCGCTGGCACAGGTGTAGCTTTGCGACGTCACGCCTGGATGCGGCTTTGTAACTTTACAGACCCTTTCAAGGCGTCCTTTCACCAATTCCCCTTTTGATGGTTCAGCGTTGTTTGGACCTCAGGTGAAGGACACGTTGACTAGGTGCGAACAGGATGGCAAGACACTCTCTGCTGTGGGAGTCCGGTTTTCTACCCCTTCTAGACCGTATCCCAAGGGTCAGAAGGGGGGGGGGGAATGTGGTTCCGCAAATCACAGGGAGTCTCGCCTGATGCACAGAGTCAGTTCCCCTCTAGAGGCAGAGGGGGGAACAACAATGGAAGCCGCCCTAGGGGCAGGGGGGGTCCGCAAAATCAAGGTAGCAGAGAGACTCTCTCTGACAAACCTTTTCAGCATCCCTGAGGAGCTGCCCGACTGTCCACCTTCGGAGGCAGTCGGGGGAAGATTATCACTGTATCCAGAAGCCTGGCTTTCTCTCACTCAAGACAAATGGGTACAGTCGATTATATCCGAGGGTTACAAAATTCCCTTTGTCCACATCCCATCTCAACCAAAAGGGCCCCTTCCAGGTGTTCCACCCGGTCTAAGGGAACAAGCAGCACTAGAAATATCAAAGCTGCTGTCAAAAAGAGCTATCCAGCCAGTCCCGGCAGACCAGCAAGGATCCGGAATCTACTCCAAATTCTTTTTGGTTCCAAAAAAGACAGGGGACTGGAGACCAATATTGGATCTCAGCAGACTAAACAAGTCTGTAAACAAAACAAAATTCCGGATGGTCACGCTTCAGTCCATTTTACCCTTCTTGGGTCAGGACAATTGTATGTGCTCAATAGACCTTCAGGATGCGTACTATCATATCAAGATGCACAGACGCTCCAGAAGGTTCCTCCGCTTCCGGCTGGAAGCCAGTCACTGTCAGTTCAGAGCCCTGCCCTTTGGAATCACTACATGCCCCGAGTGTTCACCAAATGCATGGCAGTGGTCATGGCTCATCTGAGACGACAAGGATTCCAGGTGTTTCCATATTTAGACGACTGGCTCCTTACCGCTACTACCAGGCGTCAACTTCTCATATCCAGAGACTACACCATTCATACTTGTCAAGCTGTAGGCATTTCCATAAATTTCGAAAAATCTGCCTTGTTGCCTTGTCAGGCTATTACCTTTATAGGCACCACCTTAGACACAATTCATCTTTCCGTGAAGCTAACAGAGCAGAGAGTATCAGATATCCGCAAACATGCTCACATTCTTCTTCAGTGCGACAGGATCAAAGCCAGGTTTGTCTTGTAGGTTTTAGGTCTCATGGCAGCTGCCATTTACACTTCTTCCCCTAGCCCGCTTTCACATGCGGATCCTCCAGTGGATGCTGTTTTCTCAGTGGTCCTTCCAACAGCTCCCAATGTCTCACAGTATTCTGCTGACCCAATCATACAAGAAGCATCTATCTTGGTGGATGACCTCCCCTCAAGTTCTTCAGGGCAGATCATTCGCCCCCCCCCTCTGGTTGCTACGGTGACAACAGACGCCTCCCTGATCAGGTGGGGGGGGGGCATTGTCAGGGCAGGACGGTCCAGGGCACATGGCAACCTTTCGAAAGCCATTTGCACATAAATGTCCTGGAGATGAGAGCAGTACTTTTAGCGTTGCAAGCCCTTCAGCACTCTCTTCCCACCGGGACTATTGCAATTCAGACAGACAATATGTCTGTAGTATGGTACATCAACAAACAGGGCGGAACCAAGTCTTATCCCTTATGTCGAGAGGCACTCAGACTTTGGCAGTGGGCGATCTCATTTCAGCGGTTTCTGATAGCAACGCACATCCCCGGGAAGTCCAATGTGATAGCGGACAAGTTGAGCAGGGCCATACTCATACCACATGAGTGATCTGTCAAACAGTCAGTACTGAAAGAAATTTTTCAGAAATGGGGCCGACCTTGCTGTGATCTTTTTGCTACTCCCCAAAACAGCAAGTGTCACGATTTCTTCACCCTCTTTCCCCTACCAGGTCAACCCGCCAGGGATGCTCTAGTCCACGATTGGCCCCGGGGACTTCTTTATGCCTTTGCCCTGATCTCTCAAGTAATTCAGAAAGCTACCGCATTGAGAGTCAACATGATCCTCATTGCCCCTTACTGGCCTCGTCTGATATGGTTTCCGTTCCTTCACCGGTTTCTGTTGGAGCACCCTTGGCATCTGGATCCAGTGCCAGATCTTTTGACCCATCAAATCGGGTCAGCTGTACCATTCCCTCCCATCTCTCAACCTCACAGCTTGATTGCTCCGCTTCCTACCCTAGCCAGGCTTCCTTTAATTTCCCATTCGGTCCGTAACATCCTTATAGCCTCCCACAAGTCTTCTACAAGAAGGATTTACAATAGCAAGTGGAAACGTTTTTCCTTCTGGGCAGCAACTAATAACATAGACCCTTTTACTGCACCTATCCAGTCTATACAAGACTTCCTGGCAGAACTTTTTCACTCAGGTTCTTCTTCGTCTACTATTAGAGTACAATTGGCGGCTATATCTAATTTCCATTTAGGCTTTTCAGACTCCAGCATCATGTCCCACAAACTTTGCAAAGCCTTTCTAAAAGGTATATTTTTGCTCAAGCCCCCAATTAGAGACCCCCCACCTCAGTGGGACTTAAATTTGGTTCTAGCCTCCTTGATTCCCCCCCCCCTTCGAACCGGCCGCTTCCTGCTCTCTGAAATTGCTTTCATGGAAAACCCTTTTTCTAGTAGCCATAACATCAGCTAGACGGGTATCTGAACTTCATGCTCTTTGCAGTCGTCCTCCATACTTAGTTTTCCACAAAGACAGGGTGTCCCTTCGGACCAACCCTTCCTTTTTACCCAATTTTCTTCTGAGGCGAATCTGAATCAGACAATCGACCTTCCAGTTTTCTTCCCTAATTATTCCAACAAGGCAGAACAAAAGTTACATTTCCTAGATGTTCATCGCCAGCTTCGTTATTATTTGGATAGGACTAAACAGTTTAGGAAGTCTAACCAGCTATTCCTATCTTGTGCGGAAGGCAAGATGGGCCTTCCAGTTTCCAAAGTGTCACTTTCGAGATGGCTGGCCTCTGTAATTTCCTTAATTTATGAACTCAGACACCAAAAGCTACCATCACAACCTGGAGCTCATTCAACCAGGGCGTTAGCTACGTCAGTAGCATTTCAAGACAGACTGCCCATAGATTCCATCTGTCAAGCAGCTACATGGGCTTCTCCTCATACCTTTATCTCACATTATAAATTGGATATGGCCTCCAGAAACCGGGCTAACTTTGGTTCCACCGTACTCAAGAGTCTGTACCGATGAGCCACCCAGGATAAGGGTGCTAGGGACGCGGTCTCATCCAGCAAGAATGAAGGCGAGATTGACAACTTAACATTGAGAAGTTATGTACCTACCATAACGTTCCATGTTAGTTGTCTTCTTCTCGCCTTCTTTCTTGCGTCCCACCCTCCATCCCCCTAGCCTGGACAGACGGAGAGGATCCTTGGGATCTTTTATCTTCCACAGCGTCAACCACCTCTATTGCCCCGATTGATAGTTCTACAGGTAGTTTCTATAGAGGTGGATTTCATTTTTCTCTGGTCTCTAGGAGACCAGCACTGCTATACTTTCAGCTATCAAACGAGATCTGGATATTTACCACCTAGCATTGTGGGATATAGGGGAGCCTCGAGCCGGTAAAAATAGCTCTCGAGCTTTAGTATTGGCCGAGTCGGAGCCGAGGATCGGCTCCGAACCCATCCAGCAAGAAAGAAGGCGAGAAGAAGACAACTAACACGGAACGTTATGGTAGGTACATAACTTTTCGTTAACCTCAATGTAACAATGTCCTGTAATTTATTTTGACTATTACTGTATATTGTAATCTTTGTCACTACTTATGCTTGGAGCTTTTCTCCCCGGGCCTCTACTGAAAATGGACATATATCCAGTTAGACTAGTCCAGTCAACAAATGTAAAATAAAATAAATAAAATAAAATAAATCTTGAGGTTAGGGGCGCACCTCAGTTCGCATGAAACCAATCCTGATAAATAGGAGGCTGAAATAGCAGTGGGGGTTTCATTGTATGCCTTGGAGTGCTGTTACTTTAAGGTTGAATGTGTTTTAATTGAGAAGCATTTTGGAGGGAACTTCTTAGAATGTGATTGGATGTTATGTTTTTAACATTAGTATATTTATGGTAGGTCTGTTGTTATGATTTTTATGTCTGATGAAGAAATTTTGTATATTTCGAAAGCAATTACATCTGAATAAATGGTTTGGGTCTATATTCTAGTGGATTCGTTTTTTCCCCTCCTGCCTACTGTCACACGGAACATTTTTAGTTTTAGTGTTTGTAACTGTTCTGTTTATGTTGTCAAATGTTTGACTTCCCTCCACAAAACCACACTGATTCATACCTATCAGTTTTGGCATCACTTTTGCCATTCTTTTAGCCATTATGGACACAAATGCTTTATAGTCATGATTTAGTATTGAAATGGGCCTGTATGAAG
Organism: Protopterus annectens; assembly: GCF_019279795.1. Lineage (NCBI taxonomy): Eukaryota > Metazoa > Chordata > Ceratodontiformes > Protopteridae > Protopterus > Protopterus annectens. The sequence continues at coordinate 972,151,963 of NC_056744.1, forward strand.
CTGGATCTGATGGATCTTTACCCTCTTTAGGTAGTATAGCTACTACCGCTTTCCTCCAGGATGTTGGTACTTCTCCTCTTAAAATACTGTTAAAACCTTCCAGATCTTCATCAGTTTTTCCCCTCCTAGTTTCCAAGCTTCCACAGGAATATCATCTAATCCTGGGGACTTTCCTGTAGATTGGTTATGCATCACTGTTTACATCTCATCTCCTCCTCTCCAGACTGTTAGTAATGAGCCTTATCTCCCTCTAGCCTTGGCATATTTAATTCTTCCAAGTCTGAACTTGTTTCTTGAGCTTCCCCGTGTTTCATCGTTATCTATTTCCACTTTGAATTATTGATTTCTGCTTGTGCTATGTATAGGAGCCTTAGCTGTGTAGCTCTGAAATACCCCTTCAAATCAAGTAATCCCAAACCACCTTGTACTGTTGGAAGGATCAATTTACCCCACTTAACTGTTTCCCTCTTCGTCTCCTGCATGAAATGTTTAAAATCTATTAATTGCTAACCATGTCTTCTCTGGTTGATAAAAATATACCTGGCCTGTGTATAAAACTAAAGGGATCAAAAACATTTTCAATGCTAGTATCTTGCTATCCATATCCATAAAACGGAGCTTCCAATTTCTCAGTGTTTCTATCATCTTTTGTTTAGTCTCTTCTCATATATCCTTAGCTGCCATAACAGAATAATTTTTAATCTGTACTCCTAAGTACTTCATTTTACCATGTCCCTATAACTATGGGTATTACTGCACAATGTGTTTGCACATAGTTTATACCTATTTCCTTTGTTTTATCTTCATTAATTTTGTATCGTGAAAAGACTTGAAGCTGTCTCAGAATGTTCCACAACACTGATATGTTCTTTTCTGGTTTTATCCGGTACAAAATAATATTGTCTACAAGTATAGCCTACTTTTCTTGATTACCATACCAGTTATATGCTTGAATTTCTGAGTCCCTTATTTTCTTTGCCAGTGGTTCTAAATGCAATGCAAATAACAAAGAGGAAAGAGGACACCCCTGCCTAGTTCCTCTGCTCAAACAGAAGTTATCAGAGAGGACCCCCCCAACACTTTAATTTCTACCTCCTATCCCTCATGTATCCTCCTAATCAACCTTATAATTTTATCAGGGAATGCAAATGTTTCCATTACCCGGCTCAGAAAGTCCCAGCTTAATCTGTCAAATGCTTTCTCTGCATCAGGACCCACCAACAACAATGGGATTTTCTTGCATTCTGCTTCACTCTGGATCATCATTGTTCTATTAATGTTGTAAAATGTTTGCCTCCCCTCCACAAAAATGCATTGATCCATATATATCAATTTTTACATCACCTTTGCCATTCTTTTAGCCATATAAACGTACACACTTTATAATTATGGTTTAGAATTTAAATGGAGCTATATGAAGCTAGATCTGATGGGTTGTTACCATCTTTATGTATTACAGCACTACTGCTTTCTTCCAGGATGTTTGTGCTTCTCCTTGTTTTAAAATATTCTTAAACAAAATTTTCCAAATCGTTATCACTTTCTTCCCTCCTAACTTACAAACTTCCACAGGAGTGCCATGTATTCCTGTAGATTGGTTATGCATCACCAGTTTTAACTCATCTCTTCCTATCCTGACTGTTACTAACTGAACTTTATCTACACTTAACTTTAGCATATTTAATTCTTCCATAAACACTTCCATTTGTATGTTTTCTTGATTTCCACATTTCTCTGATTCGTACAGATTTCCATGAAATGTCCAAAATATTTCTAATACCTCTACAGGATCTCTGGTTATTTTCCATTTTATATGTTCTGTAAGCTTTGCAAAAATCCTTTCTATTTTCTGTTGCCTGAGACATTGTGTTAAAAGCTTTTGTGCTCTGGCGTTATCTTTTTCATGATTTCCACATTCCTCTGTTTCATACAGATTTTCATAAAATTTCCAAAATATTTCTAATACGTCTGCAGGATTTCTGGTTATTTCATTTTTATAGGTTCTGTAAGCTTGGAAAAAACCCTTTCTAGTTTCTGTTGCCTGAGACATTGTATTAAAAGCTTTTGCGCTCTGAAGTTATCAAGAAACAGTTGCTTAACAGCAATCTTTCTAAACTCATGCATGTTATTGAGGTATTCCTTTTTTTTCTCTTTAGCACTCTGCAGCTGCACCTCTTGTTCTCTGAGATTCCCCCTATTCTGCAGTACTTTAACCTTGGTTAGTCCCTGTGAATAATTCTGGTTAATTCTTAACCATATGTTTTTTATTTTTTTCACCCTATTTTTAAACTCCACTTTCATTTTATCCCACTCTCTAGCTATATATTTTCTGAGCTCTATATTTTTTGAAGAAATGTCTTATCTTCCCTAGTAATTCCGGAATAATTTCCACTTTCATTCTTTAAATTCCTCACTGTTTAAAAGATAGGTGGGGAAGCATCAGTGTCTCATTTTTATTTCATTACCCTAGATTTTTATTTTAGTTATTATTGGCATGTGATCTGAAGTAGTTATTGGATGTGTATCAAAATGTTCAATTATGTGGACATGTTCCTGTGAAATGTAGCTTCTGTCTAGCATGGCCCAGTTTTTTTTACCTTGGGGAATATTATATAAATTCTTTCCAAACGCCCACTACTGAATTCACATCTTCCATGCCAAATATTTTCATAAATTTCTTCAAAAATCTACCCTCTTTTGTTATATTTTCCCTTCTAGTGCCCCCAGTTACATCCTAACTGTTGCAAATTAAATTCCAATCCCCACCAATAATTAATATTCCTTGCTGAAAGCTGAAAGTTCGTGTTTCACTGTTGCAGTCATTACTCTTGGGTTATCCTGCTGGCAGGCTACCCGCAGTCGGCCAGAATTCCAAAGTCTAGGTCCGGCGTCGGTTGCTGTCGCCTCTTCCCTGACGTCAGTGCGCCAGGGGTATAAAAGATGCAGCCGACACCATTTTCTTCAGTCTTTCTTGCCACACGGTGCCCGAAGCAAAAGCAGTTCGCAAGTGCCGATTGGCTGATTCCTGAGATTTTTACAGACGAATTTCAGATCCGAAGTCTTCATTAAAGCTAAGTACCCCATTGGGGAAACTTTTTTCTTGCTCCAGACCGATGACAGAAAAAGTTAACAATTGTATTTCTTGTGGGAAGCAAATACCTCATAAGGATTATCATTCTTACTGTATTACTTGCCTAGGCCCTGATCATAACGTTGCTAGCTGTCGGTTTTGTGCTAGATTCAACAAACGCACTATTAAGCGTCGGTTTTATTTTGCTTATCATTACTTTGGCTGAAAATTCAATTACATAATGCCATTGGAACAGCCGACGACCGCAGTTTCTAAAAAACACAAGGAAAAAGAGAAGGACAGGCATCCGAGATCCAAAACCGATGACGAGGCTTCAGCTAAGCCAGTCGCCGGTTCTCAGTGAGGCGCTTTCGCAGTCCCTGACACCCGCTACTTCAGAGCCACAGGCCGCTGACGACTCCCACGTGGAGCCAGCTAGGCCTCTGGATACTCAAGGTATTGGACATTCAGAATTTATTCCCTCAGATGGGTTCGGAGCCACTGAGCAGGCATCGGCTTCTGTGGGTGTTTTCAGACCTACACAGCTATATGTAAAGCCTACTTCTGCTTCAAAAGCAAAAATTACAGCAGCTTTAAAGACAAAGAAACAAGTACAGCATTCTCCAGGACAGACTTCCATGCCTAAGAAACAGATGCTCAAAATGGCCGAAGACCTTATTACCTTGATCAGGGGTTCCCATCCCCCTCCTGACAAGAGGCCTAGGCAAGAGACAGACTATGACTCTTCAGATCAGGTTTCCATTTCCTCTGACTCCTCTTCTGTACAGTAATACTCTCTTCCTCCCTATGAGGATTCTAATGCTGAAGAATCCATTCCTTCAGCCTCTCCTCCTGAGGATTATTCTTTTGGAGAAACCCTGCATGCCATGAGGGAGCACTTCCACTGGGAGAGCCAAGATTACTCAGAATCACAGAAAAGGCTTAGAGATTTTCTTTTACTTCCTCAGCACAGGCCTCTTGCTATTCCCCATGTGCTAGACATTGTAGATGATGTATTTTCAGAGTCCGGCCTTTCTCCAGACTCCTTACCTCCAGCTCCTGTTAAACCAGACAGATACTACAGGGTTCCTGATTCACATAACTTTCTTTTTAAAAACCCTGCTGCTGACCCAGAAACTATTTCTCAGGGTCCCAAGGGGGTTAAGGCCGCTACTGCAAAAAACCCTGTCCCTTCTGACAGGGATTCAAGGGCACTAGACAGATGGGGGATAAAGGTGTACAATTCTGCTACTTTGGCTGTGAGGGCTTTAAATTGTCAATTTCATATGATTAAATATCAGCAATACTTAATGTCACTGTTAAAACCGAAAATGTTGACTAATTCTGATTGTACAGAAAATAAGGAAATACAGGATTTATTGCATGCAACTGAACAAGTGGGAAAGCATACATTGCAATGTGGTTTTGATTCTCTGGAGGCCTCCTGCAGGGCCGCAGTTACGGGTTCTGTCATTAGGAGGCATGCTTGGTTAAGGGAACAAAATCTGCCTGATCATGTTAAAGCAAAATTATTAGATGCTCCATTACAGCATGATACTTTATTTGGTTTTAAAGCAGAGGAGGTTTTGAAGAAAATGGAGGACAAAGCGAAATCTATGCAAACAGTAAAGGATTTCTTACAGATTCAGCCACCAAAATTTAGCAGGAACTGGTCTACAAAGAATTGGTCCTTTCCAGTGTCGGACAGGCCAGAAAGAGGCAGATACAGACGTCCCAGAGGCATCTCCCAACCCCAGGGCTCATACAGGCCTAAACAGTGGGGCACTTCTACCTCCAAAAGTGGAGAAGACAAAGCACAGCCATACAGGAAACAGTCCCAATGACTTGCCTCTGCCAGCACCAAGCACTTATCTTCTTGCAGCCCCCTTAGGGGGGAAACTAGCACTTTTCTCTCAAAATTGGCACATGATCACCCAGGACAAATGGGTATTGAATATAGTGTCCCAGGGCTACAGGTTTCACTTTCACACCCTGCCAAAGGCAAAAGGTATGCCAAACCTGCCACACAATCAATGGGCAGAGGCACAAAAACAAGTTTCGTCCCTTATGCAAATGAGGGCCATTAAGCAAGTACCACAGCAAGAGCAGGGACAAGGATTTTACTCAAGACTTTTCTTGGTTCCCAGAAAGGACAAAGACTGGAGACCAATACTGGACCTGTCTTTTCTAAACACATTTCTGGACGTTCCAAAATTCAAAATGTTAACTCTGCAGCAGCTTCTGCCCATGCTGGGTAAGAAGGCATGGCTTGTAACTTTGGACCTAAAAGAGGTATACCTGCATATACCAATCAGACAATCTTGCAGAAGATACCTCAGATTCTTAGCTGGCTCAATGCACTACTGATTCTCTGCACTGCCCTTTGGCTTATCTACTGCGCCCAGGGTCTTCATAAAATGCCTGGCACCAGTAATTGCATTTTGCAGACAAACAGGAATTCAAATTTATCCTTACTTGGACGACTGCCTTATACAAGCAGAGAACAAGGACACTCTATTAAAGCATCTGGTGTTCGTAAAAAGATTATTAATTTGCCTAGGGTACACAGTAAACGAAAAGAAATCAAAACTAGTACCCTCTCAAGAGATAATATTCCTGGGTGCAAGCTTAAGTACAACTGCCCAGATGGCTTATCTCACGCCAGACAAACAAAGGCAACTAACTTCTACTTCAAAATGTTGGCAACAAAGACCCAGTTATCTGCAAGAAAAATTCTGCAGTCCTTGGGCTTCATGGCATCCTGCATTCTGCTAATTCCATATGCCAGACTGCATATGAGGAAACTTCAGTGGTACCTAAAAAGTGTCTGGACTCAACATTGTCAAAGCCTGGAAGCATTAATTACCCTCATTCCTTGCCTGCAACAGGAGTTTCGATGGTGAGCTCATACCTGTCACTTCAACATGGGGCAGCCATTCACTCTACTCACAGCCAGGCAGTCAATAACAACAGATGCATCAGATTATGCCTGGGGAGCACACATGGCAGGAAAATGTATTCAGGGCATATGGTCCACAAGCCAAATGCATCTACATATCAATCAGAAAGAGATGCTAGCTGTTCAGAATGCCCTGACAGCTTTCAAGGATTTACTCCATCCAGGACAACTACTGATAAGGACGGACAATACTACAGTCATGTGGTACATAAACAAGCAGGGAGGCACACATTCCTACACCCTCTGCAGACAAGCCATGACTTTGTGGAACACAGCATTGACTTATCAAGTACACCTGCAAGCACAATTCATGCCAGGAAAGAACAATACTCTGGCAGACGAACTAAGCAGAAACCTTACGGATCCCCACAAGTGGAAACTGGATCCACAAGTTTTCAACATGATAACAAAGGAATGGGGATGCCCAGACATAGATCTATTTGCCTCCCCTCACAACTGCCAACTACAGAAATTCTGCACAAGGACTTATCACAAGCAAGCATGGAAAGTGGATGCTCTGTCATTCAGCTGGAAAAGTCTAACAGTATATGCCTTTCCTCCTCTGCCTGTCCTCCCCAAGGTACTCCTTAAGGTCAGACAAGAGAAGCCAAGAATGATTCTGATTGCCCCAGACTGGCCACGCCAGCACTGGTACCCAATCCTTAAAAGCTTGCCTCAAGGCCCAGCCTGGACATTGCCTCTAATTCCTCACTTACTGACCCAGCGAAACAATCAGATTCTGCACAGCCAACTCAGGACCCTAAATCTGGCAGCATGGCAGATAATGTAACCATTCAAAGCACACCTCTCTCTAAAGCAGTGATGGATGTTATTTTGGAGGCCAGGAGGCCCAGTACCAGAAAATCTTATGCAGAAAAATGGAAAAGATTATGTGCTTGGAACCAGGCACAAGGAATTGACACATCGGTACCAAACATTCCTCAGATTTTACAATACCTAACTGAGATGCTGGACAAAGGCCTATCCTTTTCATCAATTAAAATTCATGCCTCTGCCATTTCAGCTCATTATAATACGGAACCTCCTATTTTTTCCCATCCATTGCTAAGGCAGTACCTCAGAGGGGCCAAAAACATAAGACCTCCAAGGAGAGCCCCAATACCTGCATGGAACCTCAATTATGTCTTGGAAAAACTCACACTGCCGCCTTTTGAGCCAGCCATTACAGCTGATATAAAGTTTTTATCTTGGAAAACAGCTCTACTCCTAGCAATAACCTCTGCAAGACGAGTTTCAGAGTTACAGGCACTCATGGCAGTGGAACCTTTTATCATTTTCCATCCAGACAGGGTTTCTCTAAGGATGAACCCAACATTTATGCCTAAGGTAGTGTCCAGTGTGGCCCTTAACCAAACCATTCATTTGCCTACCTTTTATCCAAACCCACAGAATAAGGGTGAGAGACTTCTGCATTCCTTGGACATACACAGACAACCACACTTCTACTTGGACAGAACTGAAGCTTTTAGAAAAACTGAGCAACTTTTAGTGGCATATGCTGTAGGATCTCAAGGAAAGCCTATCTCAAAACAGACTATTTCAAAATGGATAGGCCACTGCATTCGTTTCTGCTACTCACAACATGGCAGATCAGTGCCCAAGGGCATTAGGCCTCTTTCTATCATGGCAGCAGCCACTTCAGCAGCCTTTCTCAGAGGAGTACCAACCAAAGACATTTTAGATGCTGCAACTTGGAGTTCAGTGCACACTTTTACAAAGCACTACCATTTACCTCTCTACTCTAAATCCAGAGCAGGCTTCGCCACTGCAGTTCTGCAAGGCCATATAGGCTCTCCTAATCCTATTTAGGCCCAGCCACCCAGCCTTAGCTTTGGGATTCAACCCAAGAGTAATGACTGCAACTGTGAAACACGATGAACATAGTACAGTTGTGTACCTACCATAAATGTAGATGTTCGAGTGTATTCACTGTTGCAGTTCAGGATGTCCTTCAAGGATGCATCTGCAGTCATAACATATGGGTTGTCCTGCCTCAGGCAGCCCTTCGGTCGGCCGGATTCCAAAGTCTGGGTCTGGCCTCGGCTGATGTCGCACCTTCCCTGACGTCAGAGCGTCTGGGGTATAGAAGCATCAGCCGACACCATTTTCCTCAGTCTTTCTTCCCACGCGGTGCCCGAAGCAGAAGCTGTTCGCAAGTGCCGGTCGGTCAGATCCAGTGATTTCAGCTACCGAAAACTTCAAAAAAGCTAAGTACCCCGTTGGGGACTCTTTCTTGCCTCAGCCGATGTCAGATAAAGTAAATAATTGTTTAACTTGTGGGAAACAAATACCTCATAAGGATTTCCATTCCTACTGCCTTCCTTGCTTAGGCCCAGACCACGACGTATCGTCCTGTTCAGCCTGTGCTTCCTTCAACCGACGAACTCTTAGACGTCGGTCGGAGTTTGCAGAGGAATTTTTTTGTTGCAGTCCAGGTTACCCACCCTCCATCCCCCTTTTCTTTGCTGGGACTTACCTATACTTCTCTATCTTATACAACCTATGTGGTGTATTTGCTTGTAGATGAAGGAAATGTTTATTTTACTGCATGCTTAATTATTAGCATAACATTTTTAGCCTACCATTTTGGGGGCACCTGACATCTGGGGCAAGAAAAACTGAAGAAAATGGCATCTGCTGCATCTTTTATACCCCTGGCGCACTGACGTCAGGGAAGAGGCGACAGCAACCGACGCCGGACCTAGACTTTGGAATTCTGGCCAACTGCGAGTAGCCTGCCAGCAGGATAACCCAAGAGTAATGACTGCAACAGTGAATACACTCGAACATCTACATTTATGGTAGGTACGCAACTGTACTTTGTCTCCCAGAATTTTCTTAAACTCCATTGTAGAAGTTTTTAGGATGAATATATATACATGTTGACGTAATCATCCTCCCCTACCAGTAGCCCCTTAGTACTACAAGTCTACCATTATTATTTTTTTTTCCTCTTCTGTCATTATTGGAGCTTCTCTCACAATTAATTTAAGTACTTCCCTTTTCCTTTGTCCCAGATATTTCGCTGAATCATCATCATCATCCCCCTTTTTCCCATTTACATGGGGTCGGGGTATTGTATTAACTGTCGCCAACTCTCTCGATTCAGTGCCACTCTCCTGCCTTCTTCAACACTCATGCCTGATTGTCGCAGATCTTCTTTCACGCAATCCATCCACCTCTTTGCTGGATGCCCTCGCTTCCTCTTACCTTCTTCCTGTCTGTCCCAAATCTCCCTCACCAGATTGTCTTCTGCTTTTCTACACATGTGCCCATACCATCGTAATCTGTTCTCTTTGATCTTTTCTGCAATTGGAGCTACTTTGGCTTCTGCTCTTATGTCCTCATTTCTTCGCCTGTCCCGCAGTGTGCATCCTACCACCTTTCTCAGGCACTTAATTTCCATCACCTCTAGCTTCTTCAACTGTTCTGCCTTTACTGCCCAGGTTTCTGTACCATACAGTAGTACTGGTCGCACCACTGTCTTGTACACCTTACTTTTCAGCTTCTTTGGCATTCTTCTGTCATAGACTACACCTGATACTCTATGCCAGTTGGCTGCAGCCCCTCTGATTCTAGCTTTGACCTCTTCATTCAGACTACCCTTCTCCTCAACCACCCCTCACAGATACTTGAAGCTGTTTACCTGGTCCACTATCTTCCCATCTATCTCTATTCTCAGCTTCTTCTGATTTCCCCAATCTGCTGCCATTACCACTGTCTTATCTGTGCTTAGTTTCATCCCATGTGCCTTCAGATTTGCATTCCATTCTCCTATCCTTTGCTGAAGTTCTAGATCAGAGTCTGCCTGTACTGCCACATCGTCTGCATACCGCAGCTTTGTTGCTCTGACCCCTCCAACCTGTTTGCTGATGTAGTCCATTACTAGTATGAACAGCAGTGGGCTCAGAGCTGAACCCTGGTATACACCCTCTCCCACTGGGAACCCCTCAGTGAGGCCAAACACTGTTCGTACTTGAGTCACTGGGTCCTTGTACATAGCCTGTACTAATTCTACCAATGTTTCTGGGACTTCAAACCACCGCAGTACTACCCAGATCAGCTTTCTTGGAACTTGTCATATGCTTTCTCCAAGTCTAGGAAAGCCCAGTTTGACTCTCTCCTCTTCTCTAGTTTCTTCTCAAGTATCTGTTTCAATGCAAACATCGGGTCAATTGTGCTGCATCCTGATCTGAATCCGAACTGTTCATCTCCCATCTTACATTCTGCTATTCTGCGTATCCGTTTATCAATCACCCACTCCAGAACTTTCATGCAATGTGGTAGGAGTTTGATGCCTCTGTACTGTCCACAGTTGTGGATGTTCCCTTTGTTCTTGTACACTGGCACGAGTATGCTTATTCTCCAGTCATCTGGGATACGTCTTTCTCTCCACACTGCAATTAGTACCCTCAGGAGCCATTTCTCCCTTAGCTCACCCAGCATCTTTGTCATATCTGCTGGGTGAATTCCAAAGTCTAGGTCCGGTTATTTCGCTGAATAACAATCCTGAAATCCTGTCTTTATTAAATTCACATGCTCAGTTCTTTCCAGATGTGTCTCCTGCATCATGACTATTTTCACTCTGCGTTTTTTTTTCAAATAGTTCACTACTCTTTCTTTTTTGTATATATGTATGAGACCCTTCACAATTTAAGTTGATGTGAAACACAGTACTGGTTCTGTTCCTCAGTTTGTGAATGTGAGTATTGTAAGTGAAGGATAGCGTAAGCCAGACTCCAAGAATCTTGTGGGTGTGCCTGTTTCCAAATAGACTGCCGTCAGCCCTGGGTGTGTTTTATTGACCTATTTACATATGGAGTGTTTTTGTGGGTGCCAAAAAGCATTACTTCACCTTCTCTGAATTTACCTTAAGATCATTTTGGTTGAAGGACATGTAGAACTTAAACTGATATTCAGTGTGCCAGGTATCAGAAAAGTAGTTTGTTTGTGTTTTTCGGCTTTTCCCGGTTAGGGCTCGCCACAGAGGAACTCCGGTCCACTAATGATTGGTAGTGGATTTTTACGTACCGGGTTACCAGCCCTGACGCACAACCTTCAACGAAGGCACGCCCCATTCACGTATGCCTCCACACAGAAGACGCTGTAGCTGAGAATCGAACGGGACAACTTCTTGCTATGAGGTAGTGCCAAATGCCCAGATAGTTGTATCATCAGCATACAGAAAGATGTTATGGATGCCAGAGGATATGGTGGATGAGTTGGTATAGTAGGTGAGGTTAAAGATAAAAGGTCACAGCACACATCCTTTCAGAGCTCCTCTTTTTATTAAAAGATGAGGTTATTGCCTTTGCTTATTGTGTAGTCAGAAGTATCCATGATGAAGATAGTCAATAAACACTTTGTTGCTGAACTCAGACCATAAATGTATAATTACTTGACCAGCAGAGTACAGTGTACTGTGTCACAGATATTTGCCAGGTCTTTGAACACAGCACTAGTACATTGTCCATTATCCATGGCTTTTGACAAGCTGTTTATAAGGGTAATAAAGGCTGTACTACTGATATGACCATTAAAACCATGTTGCTGGCTAAAGAGTAGCCCATAGGCTTCTGTATGTGCTTTTAACTGTAAAGCTGCTGCTTTCTGTAGGATATTTGTTAGTGATGCTGTTAGAGTTATGATATTGGTTTATCAGATGTGCCTAAATATTTTTTGAGATTTGGAATAGTATTTGCTATTTTCCAGCGATCTGGTACAATGCCAGAGCAGGGAGAGTAGTAGTGTGTCTGATTAAAGCACCTGGCCACCATGGTGAACTTTGCCCTTTTCCCCACTGTAGTGCGATCTTGGAGTTGGTATATTTAGTTAGGGATGTGTGGGGGTGTAGCCCTGCACTTAGGAGGGTTTGATTTGCTTCAGTTTGTTTTTTTAGTCATGGTGGCCATGTTGGCAGAATGATTCTGTGATCAGCAAAGAGTACCCCTGTCCATGAGGGACATAGGTGCCACCCCCAGGGTGAATTTACAGTCACCCATCCAATCGTAAAGGCTGTGCTTAGAGTCATTGAGGAGCTCTGCTTCACGTGAAGTGGGAGCTTATTCCAGAGGAGTAGCAGTCTCTGGGAGATACATCTGTCTCTCCAACATGTTTTGTTAATGTCAAAGGTTAGGTTGAAATCCCTGGAGTGAGTTACTGTTGTCACATTTGACTTGCAGATCTTCAGCATTTCCATTAGGGCAGAAGATTGCTGTGCAGGCCAGTCACAGGTTGCCTGTCAGCAGACTGTAGGATACAAAGTACAGTGACAGGGCTTTCAGTCTTTTCATGTAAGTCACATTTTGAAGGCCCAGGATTCTCTGTGGTCTCTGCAGTTGCAGCAGAAATCTGATGAGATAAATAGAGAAGGGAGCATTGTACTCAATTAATGGTTTGTTAAGGGTCGAGTACAGAGGAGTTATCGCCTCCTTACTCTTGTATGCGATGCCTTTCTTTATGAGATGCACAAGGTAGAAGGCTTTCCTTACTGCTGTGGGCACATGGTGATCGAAGTTTAGATAGCTATCAACCTGTGTTCCCAAGTCTCAAACCACTGAGTTTGAGCTTAGAGGGGTGCTATCTATATCATAATTAGCAGGGGCTACTTCTTTGCCAAAAGGGATGAGTCATTTTTTGCGTTTAGTTTTAGTCGAGTTTGGCACCAGTCATTTGCCTGCGTCATCCCCTTTTGTAATATGTTTACATTATTGGGGGACTCGGTGATTGTGCCCAATTTGCAGTCAACTGCAAACATGTTAAGCTACAGGCCATCTACTTTCTCCCAGACCTCAGATAAATATATTCCAAACAGTAGAGGTCCCAGCACTAATCCTTGTGGTACCCCACTGGTAACTAGTCTATTGATGGAGGTGGACTCCCCAGCTTTGATGGTGTGCATTCTGTCAGTGAGCCAGTTGGCTACCCATCTATTGACATATGGGTTAATTCCCAGCTGGGAGAGTTTCTCAGTGATCCCCGAGAGAGGGATTGTGTCAAAAGTTTAGGCTAAAATCAAGATAGGAGGTATATACTGCTTTACCCTCATCCAGAGCTTTGGTGACATTCTCAAAGAGGTACAGCAGGTTTAATAAATAAGACCTACCCTTGAAACCAAACTGGGTTGGGTCAAGAGTTTGAAGGTCACCTGTGTCCTTGTTGACAAGGTCTGTCCCTTTTTTAATTAGGTTCATAGGTTCATACTAGGCTCCCCAGGGCATTTATAAGCCTAGCCAGAGTGTGTATGGCTTTCGCCACCCATTTTAAATTAATTTTCTATGCCCTTTTTCGAGGTTAGTATACTGTGCCTCTGTCTAACAGTGACACAGAAGTGATACCCGGGGTAAACCTACGATCTCCCATCCACTCATCAAGATTCCTCTTGAAGAGAGTCAATGAGGGACTCTGCCTAACCTGGACTGGGATTTTATTCCAGAGTGAAGGGAGCCTCTGGGTTATGAATCTGTCCCTCCAGCATGTCTTATTTATTTCAGTGCTGAGGTTTAAGTCCCTCGAGCGCATAGCTCGATGGGATTTGGACTTTCTGAGGTGCAGCATGTCCATTAATTCCGGGTTGGACATGGCTTTATACGTCAGGCACAGATCGCCTCTGAGCAGGCGGTATGCCACTGAGTAGAGCTGGAGTTTCTTTAACCGGGCAGCATACGGCATCTGTTTGAGCCCCTTGATCCTCTTGGTGAGGTACTTTTGGGGTCTTTCCAGTTGCTGCAGGTGTCTGGTAAGGTACATCCCAAAAGGGGCATTGTACTCAATTATGGGCCTGATGAGGGATGAGTAAAGAGGCACGATGACCTCCCTGATCTAGATGTGAATCCCTTCATGATTAGGTGGGCTATATAAAATGTTTTTCTAACCACTTTGGCCACGTGGTTGTCAAATGAGAGATTGCTCTCCAAATCTTTTGAGTTTCTAATACCATGATGGGAATTGAGCCCCTTCCTAAGTCAAGTACGATTGAAGTTCATGAAATTAGTATTGTTTCAGTCTTTGATGTTGGCCAAAAGTGCTCTCTCCTTGCAGCACCCGCAATGTGCCTAGTAATGACTCCTCCTGCAATTTGTATTGAGTTACATGTATTGGTAAGATATCTAAATGCGATTGTAGATTTGTTTTTATAAGACCCGTTGCTCCTACTACTATTGGAACTGTGTGGGTATATTTCTTCCACATTGCTCTCCTTTCTGCCTGCAAATCTTGATATTTTATGACTTTGTGTCTCTTTGTATGCAAGACATGGATTTCAATGATCAGTGTTACTTTTGTCTCCTTTTCATGGACCACTGTGTCTGGTTTTCTCGCATCTGTCTTTTGAACTGTTGATAATGGGTGATCCCATGTGATGTAGACTTCATCAGTTTCTGTGATGCATTGTGACTCATGTTTCCAATGTTTTTCAGCCACTTTAGTACCTCTAGTCTTGCAACATTATTATGCTTTTCAGTATAACATCCTTCTGCCATTAGTATGTCCCAACCAGCAACAAGGCAACTGTTTCCAATTCTGATTTGCAAAACCTATATTTGTCTGTTTCTCCCACATGTTCAATAGACTTTGTAAACCAACATTTATGTAGCCCACTGTCTTGGGCCACCCATATTAACCTTTCATCTTTTGGTTTGAATGTGCCTCTCCTTAACCATTCCTGTGTTCGATCCTAATCAATATGAGGTTCTTCCAGACGTTTTCTGTACTTGCAACTATATTTATGCATTTTCCACATATCTTGCGTTCTCATCTGATCCTTCACCTTATATTCTTTCTTTTGTTTTTTTGGCACATTCAGTTGCTGCCTGATTTTTATCTACTTCTGGTTTGATTTCCATTCCTGCTTGATGCCGATATGCTTCTCCCAGATTAAGCAGGGAAGTAATCTTTGATCTCTTCTCCTCGTGTTTCAAAACCTTCACTATGTTTGGGTCTTGTGAGGTCAACAGATATATGTGCAGTCCCACGATTGCAGATCTATACATGTAATCAATTTTAAGGAGCCTCATACCTCCTTCAAAATGGGGAATATATAATCTTGGCATGCACTGATTTTTATAAATCATTTGGTGAGTGTGAATCATCCTTGTTTTCCTGTCTAATCTATCCAACACCTTTTGGGGCCAGTAAGTCAGGAAGAGCAAATTGGTTTATAGCTTGAATTTTGTTCCTAAATGTCAACTCTGTTTTCAAGATCAATTTAAGTCTTCTAAAATATTCCTTGCCAAGTTTTATTAGCATTTGTTCATGTTTTATTGTTGATCCTTCATCAATTCCCAGATATTTATACACACTCCCTGTTGCTCAAGTTCTTCTGTATCACATTCTTGTTCCAAACTGATGATGTTCTTAGTGTTTCACTGTTGCAGTCATTACATTTGGTAATCCTGCTGGCAGGTTGCCCTCAGCCAGCCTGAATTCCAAAGTCTTGGGTCATGCGTCGGCTGCTGTCTCCCCTTCCCTGACGTCAGGTCTCCAGGGGTATAAAAGAGGCAGCCGACGCCATTTTCTTCCGTCTTTCTTGCCGTGCGGTGCCCGAAGCAGAAGCAGTTCGCAAGTGCCAGTCGGCCGACTCCTGAGATTTTCGTATTTGAGTTTCAGATCCGAAGTCTTCAATAAAGCTAAGTACACCATTGGGGAAACTTTTTTCTTGCTCCAGACCGATGTCAGAAAAAGTTAATACCTGTATTTCTTGTGGGAAGCAAATACCTCATAAGGATTTTCATTCTTACTGTATTCCTTGCCTAGGCCCTGATCACGTTTCTGGTTGTCGGTTTTGTGCTAGATTTAACCAACGCACTATTAAGGGTTGGTATGATTCTGCTTTAAACTTTTTTGGACGCCAATTTAATTACCCTGAAATGTCGTCGGATAGCCATCCGACTACTGGAGTTTACAAAAAACGCAAAGAAAAGGATGGAGAAAAACAACTGAGGCCTAAAACCGACGAAGCTTCTCCTAAGCTAGTCGCCGGTTCTCAGTGAGGTGCTTTTGCAGCCCCTCACGCCCGCTACTTTAGAGTCGCAGGCCGCTACCGATTCCCATGTGGAGTCGGCCATGCCACTGGATACTCAAGGTATTGGAGCCTCGGACGCTAATCCCTCAGATGGGTCCAGAGCCGCTGAGCAGGTACCGGCTTCTAAGGGTGTATTCAGACCTAAACATCTTTACATTAAAACGACTTCAGCTTCAAAGGCAAAGACTAAAGCAAGGAAACAAACTCAAGAGCCACGTGGATAGTCCTCTATGCTTAAAAAACAGGTGCTCAAAATGGCCGAAGACTTGATTACCTTGATCAGGGGTTCCCATCCCCCTCCTGATAAGAGGTCTAGGCAAGACACTGACTATGAATCTTCAGATCAGGTTTCTATTTCTTCTGATTCCTCTTCTGAACATGAATATTCTCGTCCCCCTATGAGGATTCTGATGCTGAAGAATCCATACCTTCAGCATCTCCTCCTGAGGACTACTCCTTTGGGGAAACCTTGCACACCATGGGGGAGCATTTCCACTGGGAGAGAGAAGATTTTTCAGAACCTAAAAAGAGGCTCAGGGATTTTCTATTACTACCTCAGCACAGGCCTCTAGCCATTCCACCTGTGTTAGACATTATAGATGATGTGTTTTCGGAGTCTAGTCTGACTCATGACTCCTTACCCCCCAGCTCCTGTTAAGCCTGACAGATATTACAGGGTTTCTGATTTACACAAATTTCTTTTTAAAAACCCTGCTGCTGACCCATAAACTATATCACAGGGTCCAAAGGGGGTTAAGGCTTCCTCTGCAAAAAACCCAACCCCCTCTGACAGAGATTCAAGGGCACTGGATAGATGGGGAAAAAGGTTTACACTTCTGCAACTTTGGCAATAAGGGCCTTAAACTGTCAATTTCATATGCTTAAGTATCAGCAACATGTCATAGGATTGCTTAAACAGAAAATGTTAAATTCTGAATGTGCAGAAAACAAGGAAATGCAGGATTTATTGTATGCAGCAGAACAAGTTGGAAAACATACTTTGCAATGTGGTTTTGATTCTTTGGAGGCCTCCTGCAGGACCGCAGTTACGGGTTCTGTAATTAGGAGGCATGCTTGATTAAAGGAACAAAATCTGCCTGATCATGTTAAAGTTAAATTACTAGATGCACCTTTACAGCATGATACTTTGTTTGGTGTTAAGGCAGAAGAGGTGTTAAAGAAAATGGAGGACAAAGCTAAATCTATGCAAACTGTCAAAGATTTTTTACAGGTACAGCCACCCAGGTTTAGTAGACACTGGCCTAGAAAAAGTTGGTCCTTTCCTGTGTCAGACAGACCTCAAAGGGGCAGACCCAGGCGCCCTAGGGGCAGATCCCAGGCGCAAGGTCCTTATAGGCCCAAGCAATGGGGTGCTTCAACCTCCAAAGCTGGAGAAGATAGATCACAAACATACAGAAAGCAGTCCCAATGACTTCCCCCTGCCGGCACCAAGCACTTATCTTCTGGCAGTACCCTTAGGGGGAAAATTAGCACTTTCTGCTCAGAATTGGCACATCATAACCCAGGACAAGTGGGTTCTAAACATAGTGTCACAAGGCTACAAGTTCCACTTCCATACGCTACCAAAGGTAAACGGCTGGCTAGATCTGCCAAAAAAATCAATGGACAGAGGCACAAAAACAAGTCTCATCCCTCATGGACATGGGGGCCATTCAACAAGTACCAGAGCAAGAGCAGGGACAAGGATTCTACTTAAGACTGTTCTTGGTACCCAGAAAGGACAAGGCCTGGAGGCCAATAGTGGACCTATCTATTTTGAACACTTTCCTGGATATACCAAAATTCAAAATGTTGACTTTGCAGCAGCTTCTGCCCATGCTGGGCAAGAATGCTTGGCTTGTGACTTTAGACCCAAAAGAGGCATACCTGCATGTTCCAATCAGACAATCATGCAGAAGATACCTAAAATTCAAGGCTGGTTTGATGCATTACCAATTCTCTGCACTGCCCTTTGGCTTATCTACTGCACCCAGGGTCTTTACAAAGTGCCTGGCACCAGTAATTGCATTCTGCAGACAGAGGAATACAAATATATCCTTACTTGGACGACTGTCTCATTCAAGCAGAGAACAAGAACATTCTTCTTCAACATCTGGCGTTTGTGAAAAGACTTCTAACATGCCTAGGGTACACAGTCAACAAAAAGATATCAAAACTAGTACCCTCACAAGAGATAATATTCCTGGGTGCAAGCTTGAATACAACTGCTCAGATGTCTTATCTCATGCCAGACAAACAAAGGCAACTGACTACCTATTTCAAAATGTTGGCAACAAAGGCCGAGTTATCTGCAAGAAAAATTCTGCAGGCTTTGGGCTTCATGGCATCCTGCATCCTACTAATTCCATATGCAAGACTGCATATGAGGAAACTTCAATGGTACCTAAAAAGTGCTTGGACTCAACATTGCCACAGCCTGGAAACAGTCATTACTCTCATTCCCTGCCTGCAACAGGAGTTTCGATGGTGGGCAAAGGCTTGTTACCAGAACAAGGGACAGCCATTCACATTACCTCCAGCCAGGCAGACACTAACAACGGATGTATCAGACTATGCCTGGGGAGCCCACATGGCAGGAAGATGCATTCAGGGCACATGGTCCTCAAACCAAGTGCATCTATATATCAATCAAAAAGAGATGTTAGCTGTTCAAAATGCCCTGACAGCCTTCAAGGACCTACTGCATCCGGGACAACTACTGATAGACAGACAACACCACGGTCATGTGGTATATAAACAAGCAGGGGGGCACACATTCTTACCCCCTTTGCAGACTAGCCATAACCGTGCGGGGCACAGCTTTGACTTACCAAGTACATTTGCAGTCACAATTCCTGCCAGGAAAGGAAAATACTCTGGCAGACGAACTAAACAGAAACCTCATGGATCCCCACGAGTGGAAGCTGGATCCATAAGTCTTCAGCATGATAACAAGGAAATGGGGATGCCCTGACATAGATATATGTCTCCCCTTTCAATTATCAACTCAAAAGATTTTGCACAAGGACTTATCACAGGCAAGCATGGAAAGTGGATGCTCTATCATTCATCTGGAAAACCCTTACAGTATATGCCTTTCCGCCACTGCCTCTTCTCCCCAAGGTGCTCTTAAGGTCAGACAGGAGAAGCCAAAGATGATACTGATTGCCCCAGACTGGCCACGCCAGTACTGGTATCCAATACTAAGAAACTTCTCTCTATAACCAGCTTGGACCTTACCTCAAATACCTCGACTAATGTACCAGCAAGACAATCAGGTCATGCACAGCCAACTCAGGACATTAAACTTGGCAGCATGGCGAATAATGTAGTCACACAAAAAAATCCTCTCAGTAAAGCTGTGATGGATGTCATTCTGGAAGCCAGAAGGCCTAGTACTAGAAAGTCTTATGCTGGAAAATGGAAGCGATTCTCTGCCTGGAACCATGCACAAGGAACTGATACGGCGGTACCAAATATTCCTCAGATTTTGCAATACTTAACTGAGATGCTGGACAGTGGCCTATCTTTTTCATCAATAAAAATTCATGCCTCTGCCATTTCGGCTCATTACAATACAGAGCCACCACTTTTTTCTCACCCTTTATTAAGGCAGTACCTCAGAGGAGCCAAAAATTTAAGGCCCCAAGGAGACTACCAATACCTGCATGGGACCTTAACTATGTCTTGGAAAAGCTCACCCTGCCTCCTTTTGAGCCAGCTGCTACTGCTGATATGAAGTTTTTATCTTGGAAAACAGCTCTGCTGTTAGCAATTACTTCTGCAAGACGAGTTTCAGAGCTACAGGCACTCATGGCTGTGGAACCTTTCATCATTTTTCATCCAAACAGGGGTCTCCCTGAGGACAAACCTAACATTTATGCCTAAAGTAGTGTCTAGTGTGGCTCTTAACCAAGCCATCCGTCTGCCAACCTTTTACCCAAATCCACAGAACAAGGGGGAGAGAATTCTGTATTCTTTGGACATACACAGACAGCTTAGATTCTACTTGGACAGAACCAAAGCTTTCAGGAAGACAGAGCAATTACTAGTGGCATATGCTGCAGGATAACAAGAAAAGCCTATCTCAAAGCAGACTATATCTAAGTAGTTAGGCCACTACATTCGTTTCTGCTACTTACACCATGGCAAGCCAGTGCCTGAGGGCATTAAGCCTCATTCCACCAGAGCTGCAGCCACCTCAGCAGCCTTTCTCAGGGGAGTTCCAACCACAGACATTTTAAAGGCGGCTACTTGGAGTTCAGTGCACACCTTTACAAAGCATTATCATCTGCCACTCTCCTCTAAATCCAGGGCAGGCTTTGCCACTGCAGTTCTGCAGGGCCTCATAGCCGCTCCTACTGCTGTCTAGTTCCAGCCTCCCAACCATAACTTTGGGAATCTAGCCAAATGTAATGACTGCAACAGTGAAACACGAAGAACATAGTACAGTTGTGTACACTTATCATAAATGTAGATGTTCGAGTGTATTCACTGTTGCAGTCCAGGTTACCCACCCGCCTTCCCCCTTTTTTCTTTTGGATCTTATCTTTCCTTCTCTGATTTATACTACCTATGTGGTGTATTTGCTTACAGATGAAGGTAAAATTTATATTGGTGTATTTCTGAAGATATATATATATATATATATATATATATATATATATATATATATATAATTTGGCTACCCTTTTTGGGGGCACCTGACATCTGGGGCAAGAAAAACTGAAGAAAATGGCGTTGGCTGCTTCTTTTATACCCCTAACGACCTGACGTCAGGGAAGGGGCAACAGCAGCTGACGCAGGACCCAAGATTTTGGAATTCAGTCCGGCTGAGGGCAACCTGCCAGCAGGATTACCCAAATGTAATGACTGCAACAGTGAATACACTCCAACATCTACAATTATGTTAAGTGTACACAACTGTACTTTTTCTTGGTGGTGCAGTTTTCCTGCTTTAAAGGTTGCTTTTGTACATTTATCAAGACCAAATGACATTCTTATATCATCTGAAAAAGTTTTTCTACCTACTTGTAGTCGTGCTTTTAATTCCTCATCTGATGAGCTATACAGTTTTAAATCATCAACAAAGAGAAGATGAGAGGTCTTTACACTTTGTTGTTTTCTAGGAGCCAAATTGTAACTGTGGCCTAATCTGTTAAGTAGACATCTTGAGGGCTTAAGGGCAAGACAGAATAGCAGCGATGACAGGGAGTCACCCTGGAATATACTCCTTTGAATTTTTATCTCTGAAATAATAATTTGTCCTTGGCTTAATTGCAAAGTGGGCTGCCACTGTTTCATGGTCACTGTAATGTAATTGATCAGTGTAGGGTGTGACATACATTTTAAGTACTCTTTTATCCATGAATGTGGGATACTGTCAGATGCCTTTTTTTTTGTAGTCAGTCCATGCCAT
Source organism: Protopterus annectens (assembly GCF_019279795.1). Taxonomy (NCBI): domain Eukaryota; kingdom Metazoa; phylum Chordata; order Ceratodontiformes; family Protopteridae; genus Protopterus; species Protopterus annectens. The sequence goes on from NC_056744.1 coordinate 972,173,453, forward strand.
ACTTAAATTCTTCCCTTTTTTACAGTTCTCCATTATGACTTTATTTAGCAACAAATGATCCTTTTTTTTTCCATATGACTTTCTTTTATTACCCTTTTGTTCTATTGCCATGACTGAATTTTCTTCTAAATGACTATAAACTGTCTGCATCAGTTCTGGTGTACAGTTTATATGTCATTGGAAGGCAAGTTATTGGTCTATAATTTTTAGGATAACTTGCAGGTTACTCTTAAGTACGAACATTGTTTTTCCTGTTGTTAACCAGGTTGGTGTCTGTTCGGGGTACGCATATAAATAGTTCTTACTCATGGCTAAATCTTCATGCAAACATGTTAATACTTTTTGCAGAAGTTAGGTACTGCATCTGGGTCTGGGGTTTCCAGTTGGAGGCTTTCTTAACTTTATCTCAATTTGTCTGGCCATTACTTCATCTCATTTCATATCCTGTACCTTTGAACTTCTTATTTTTTCTTTTGCTTCTTCTATATGATTAGCATCTTTGTTATGTTCCACAGGATCCTCATAGTTATTCCTCCAAAATGTATCTATTTCTTCTTTTTTTGGCATTCTTTCAATTCCTTTTACCTTGTTCCCCAATTCTCAATAGAACTTTTTAGGGTCATCAGAAATTGCTTATTTTGTACTTTTCCTTTATATTTAACTGTGCATCTTCTAAGTTTTTCTGCCTGTGCTGAGATTTTTAGTTATTTACAATAGTACAAGATAGATCCTGATCCGTTATAATACTGTGCATTGTTTTTATCACTTCTGTCTTTCTGATTTTTTTTGTTGATCTGTTCCCTCTTCTATATTCTTCTAACAGTGACGCTTCTTGTCTTAATTGCTTTATAGTTTTCTATATTCGATACTTCCACGATGATATTCGATTTCTCCCCTTCCTTTCCCTTACTACCTTATGTTCTCGTGGTAGAATTTTATCGGTTATTAATTTAGCTGCGCAGTAATATAGCCTGTTTACTTCTGCTATATCACATGGATCTCTGTGGACAGTCCTAATTACTGTATTCATTGGTTTTACCAGACTTTTGACTTTGGTTTTATCAGACTTCTGACTTTGTATTCATTGGTTTTATCAGACTTCAAACTTTTGGGGTTTTATTGACTTTGCATTCTATTTCTGTCATTGGTCTTAATATGTCTATTTATCTCTATTAAGTCAAGCAACTCTTCTCTTAGCTCATTTTCTTCTAAACTAAAGGCACCTTTTTTATTGTCTGTTTCATGGGGACATTCTATAGAGAGTTTTATAGCATCTTCCTGTGGCACATTCTCTTCAGGGAACACACTGGCCTGTCACCCATCAACATTGACTGCGTCAGAGTTGCCACAGTTTCCTGTTCCTTCCTTTGCTGTCCAGCTTCAATTGAACATTTATACTGGTTTCCTGTGGAAGGCTCCAAAATATCTTCATATGGCAACTGCCCAATTGTTTTCCGTTCCACTGGTTTCTCCTTAATTTGGATGTCTATTAATTTGTCTGTCATGCTTTCTTAGATTTTGTACACTGAATCCTTCACTTCACAAGTACTCCATAACCTTATTTAACTTCTCCATTACTAATCTTCTTTTCTGTTTCCTCTTTGTCATCTTTTTTGTATTGTAAAGCTTTCCATGTCCAGATTCCTTTGCCTGTATTACTCTTCAAATATCTTTGGTGCTGCTCTTTTTGTATTGATTAATTTTGCTTTCTCCTTTGCATAAATATTACGTCGTATTAAATCTTTCTCTTTCCCACACCCATATTTCTTCTTCAGATGTTTCCTGATCTTCCTGTTTCTTCTTACTGTGGGGACTTGTTTCATCGTGCTGTGAAATAACCTGTTAGACCTTCTACACCAAATCCTTTTACTTCGTAGGCATGCCTTAACTTCAGCTTCTATTTTTTTTAACTTCTACTTTACTAATCTTCTTTTCTACATTTCCTTGCATTTTGTGAATTTTTTTTATTGTGAAATTTTCTATATCTGGATGCCTTTGCTTATATTTCTCTTCGAATATTTTTGCGGGCTGCCTTTTTTTGCATTGATTAATTTGGCTTTTCACTTTGCGTAAGTATTGTACCATATCAAATCTTTCTTTCCCATGTCCGTATTTCTGTTTTATACTTTTCAAAAATCTCAAGGTTTAGTTATTTATATTTTTGCACTACCTCAAATGCTTCTTTTTTCCAAACAGATCAGAGTTTATTGGTCTATATAATGTTTTTCAGAAATCTGTTGTATTATTGAACACGGATTTTTATTTGAGGCTTCTGACAGTTTTTTCTTGTGAAAGTATGTTTCTTTCCTCTAATTTATCTCTTAATCTTTTTGTATATCTTGTGTCTGGAAATTCTGGGCTTTTTGCATGATAGTAAGAATACATAATTTCTTTCTTCTTCTCAATAGTCCACTCTGACGTCTTTGTGGCTCTTCTTTGGTCTATCAGTTTTTGTGAGTTTTGTGGACTGCTACTTCCTTTGCAGTAAGGGGGCCATACTCCCCCTGGGTCTGACTTAGCCCCAGTGTAGGAATGTTTCTGTATTTTGAGGATTCTACACTGTAATTTTTTCCAGTTTTGGCACCAGTCCACCTACCAGGATTAGGCACTTTTTATCCTGGGTCTTGTGCACCAAGCTATCTTTTTTATTTTTGACCTACTTCTGTCCATGAGGAATGCTATATAAAATGCAGTCTCTATATCAGTGTCATCTTGCGTGAGATTTTGTGAAAAACATGGTCCACCTCATGAAGGTACACACCAAGACTTGAGGATGAATTCAGTTTCAGCAATACTACTCTCTTTCTTGCTGGCTTATCTCTCAATTCGGACCCTTTATTCCATTGTAATTCTTTCCATGTCCATGCAGATAAGGCTGGTTAGGCTTATGGAGTGATAGTTTCCCGGGTCAGTTGATGGTCCCCCGTTGTGCAAGGGGATTACTGTTGCTGCCCTCCACTCTGGTGGAACAAAGCCAGTGCTCAGGCTGTGGCTAAAGAGAGTGCCAAGTGGTTCCACTAGGTCTTGTTTTAGATTGTTTATTAAGCAAACTGGGATGTTATCTGCTCTCATATTGGCCATGTTTTTGGCCTTGGAAAGCGCTTGTATGACCTATTCTTTGGAGATACTTTGTAGAGGACTGGTGTCAGGAATGCTTTGGGGTATGGCTGGTGGGGAAGTTATTGCCAAATCTGTCATATAGCAAGCTGGCCTGTATAAGTGTTGCACAGAGCTGGGTGTTTCCTTTTAGGTTTCAGATGTAGCTAAAGAATGCCTTGTGGTTGTCTTTAGCTAGGGATGCTAATTTAGTCTTGTAACTAGCCTTGGAGGACTTTACAAGATATCTGATTTGATTGTTCAAGCTATGGAGGGTATTCTTCCTGTGTTGATTAAATTCCCTCTTTTTCTTTGATATCAGTTTCTTTGTTTTGTTGTGTAACTTATTTAAATTTACAGTGCACCAGGGTGGCTTTTTTTTTTTTTTTTTTTTTTGGTTTGTTTTTTTTTTTGGGAGGACCTGGTTTTAGTCCTGTCAGGTACAGTTGAGTCGATACATTTGTTTAAGTAGCAATATAGGGCATTTATGTACTCTCCTGCATAGGAGTCATTGTTGGCTGTGTTATCAGGGGCTTTGAAACTGTTTATACCATCACTTAATCGGCTGTAATTTGCTTTGGAGAAATTTTTCAGTTTTTTTTTATCCTCTGGTGGTGTCAGATCTGATCTTTACTTCAAACAAGACTGATTTATGGTCTGACCTTAGCAGGGAGGGCAAAACATGGGGGAGGGGATAGTGCAGTGGCCTCCCATATTGGTGAGCAGTATGTCTAGGACTTAAACCCATCTGCTGACCAACTTCCTTCTCAATTTCTCCAAAAAGCAGCTAAGGAAATTGCTTACCATATATCTATCCTTATAAATAGGACAATGCAGGAAGGATCCATCCCAAATATTTGGAAAATCTCCCACATTATCCCCTTACATAAAGGTGGGAACTCCAATGATTATTCCAACTATCGGCCAATTACTCTCTTATCACCCCTAGCAAAAATTATGGAAAAATGCATTCACAAACAACTTCTATGCCATCTCTCTCAACACAACTTAATAGCACACTGTCAACATGGCTTTAGACCATCACATAGTACCACTACTGCCCTTCTATCCTTCACAGATACCATCAATAGAAATCGTAACAAAAACCTCCTCTCATCTGCACTTTTCATTGACCTCTCTAAAGCTTTTGACATGGTTAACCATACCCTCTTAATCAATATTCTGGAATCTCTTTCCTTTGATTCTCTAGCCTTAAAGTGGTTCAGATCATACCTCAGCAATAGACAACAAGCAGTCCTCTGGGAAAATCAAGTCTCATCCTTTCTACCTGTTACCATTGGGGTCCCTCAGGGATCTATTCTTGGTCCACTTCTCTTCTCCTTATTTATTAATGATCTCCATGTAGCAATTCCACAAGCCACTTGTATTCAATATGCAGATGACTCCACACTAATATGCTCATCTACCTCTCAATCTGAACTATATTCTCTTACTCAAGATGTCTTCAACACTGTAGAAACATGGTTTACAAAACGCTGTCTCCTTCTCAATGCTAAAAAAACAAAGCTCCTTCTCTTTACACCCACCACTAGGTCTTCCCCATTAGACTTTTCAATCTCTTCAAATAATGGAACTGTTATTCTCCCTGATACTACCACTAAACTTCTAGGTATGACCATTGATAATAATCTCTCATTTGATTACCATATAAACAACACCATTAAAACAGTAAACAGAAAAATAGGCTCCTTATACAGAATAAAACCCTTTTTAACCTCAGCAGCCAGAGCCAAAATTGCCCACTCCCATCTAATCTCAACCCTCCTGTATGCTTCACCTATATTTACCAGCCGTAAGAAAACCAACCTTAACAAATTAGCAACCTCCTATAATAATATCGCCAGATTTGCTACTGGCAATCCCTTCAGAACCCATCACTGTACTAATCTTAGACAACTAAATTGGCTCGAATTCCAAAACCATCTGATTATCCCCCAACTCACAATTGCCCACAAGTTATTTTACCAGCCCAATAATACCCCTATACTCTCAAAACATATAGTCCCATATAATAATCTGAACTCCCTACGTTCTTCTAGCAAACCTCTTGCCAGTTTAACAAAGTCTAATAATACAGCTGGTGACTCTCTATTTACCAACACAGCAGGAAAACACTGGAACCTACTACCCACTGAACTAACTCTTAACTACATCCTTACCACTCTTTAAACAAAACCTTAGAAAATACCTTCAAATGCACTGGCTATGTCCTTGTAGTAACCCTGACTAACCATCTTCTTCACCCCTCTTTCTTCCTCTTCTTGCCATACTTCCAAATCTTTACATGCTTTTGACTTGTAAATTAGACTGACCCTATTTAAGCTCTAATAATCTTAGCTTTTAAATACTACTACCTCATATGATCTACTATATATAACTCTTACTATTCTGTTTTGAGCTGTCTTAAGCTATATTCTGCTCACTGTACTGTTTCACAAGTGTTTTTATCTATGGTACGTAACTCTTACTGTATTATATTCTGATCTAGCTCTCTTAAACTTTACTCTGTTTATTGGAACTTTTCTCAAGTGTTTTTATCTCAAGAATGTAAATCTACCTGTTTTTATTTTTATTTTGTTTTGTATTCCTTTTTCACCATGTAACAATATTTTATACTTTGTATATCTGTGTGGAGCGTTTCTCCCCGGGCCTCTACTGAAAATGGAAATATATCCAGCTAGACTAGCCCGGTCAACAAATGTAAAATAAAATAAATAAAAATTTGAATTAACAAAATCCAGGAACCTCAGAGCGATTGTATTTGTGCTCGTATAAGTCGCCCAGTCGATGTAAGGATAGTTGAAATCTTCTGTGACCGAGGTGTTTGGCTGTATACTGAGTTCAGGTAGGCGGTGTGTTTCTCCTGGTTCATGGTGGGGAACCTGTAGCTAGCAATTTGTGGTTGAGTGTTTTGCCTATAGTAATTTGGATCTGGAGTAGCTCAAGAGAGTCGTACTGTTTTATTAGTCGCAAAGTTTATTTGGATTTAATGAAGAAGGATACACCACCACCATTGGTTCTTAAATGCTCGTTTGAGGTCTGAACTTGTGAAAGGCATGGCAGCCTTGTACAACAGGGGTGCTCTTGGCAGCCTTGAACTTAGTCTCAGCACAAACGTCAACATCTTCCAAGGAGTGCTTCCAGAGAGGGCAGTTTACTATTTGAATAAAACAAGCATATATATATATATATATATATATATATATATATATATATATGTATATATTTGACAAAATAATAAAATAAGCACATATAAATATATATTTGCTTGATTTATTCTTATTTTGTTGAATAAAGTGCCTCTACTAATTTTGATGATTACGGTATTGGAGTTTGAGTTATACTTTAGAGTAGAGCTATGGATTGCACAAGGAGGCTTTTTCAATTTAGGTAATTAGCACTTAGAGTGGTCATGCCACAGTGTGTATTTGCCAGTTACATATCAGTAAACTCAAACTCTTTGGAAAATCCAAATATGCTTTCAGAGGTGGTCTGAATAGTACTGGTGAGGATTTGATGGCTGTTTCTATGCTGTAATGCAAAGTAGCAAATTCCTTGTCTGTTTGCTGTAGCTTGCTGCTTGAACTAATAATATTGAATGCTTCCTGAGCATGCTTGGACCTCCCTACCAGACTATGTTTCTATGTGCCAGGGCCACCAGTTACCATATAGGAAGAACTGGCATTTAAGAATTAAGTCTTTGTGATGTTGACCAACCTCTTACACTTGTTCCATGGAATACACAGTATAGCTCGTGATATGCAGGTTTGCAAGTACACTTGCACTTCTGCCAGGCTGCTTTGCAGGGCACAAAACCTTTATTTATTCGTAGAATAATATAGGATGCTGGATTACCATTTACTCTCTTTCTTTTTAGAGGGTAATGGTTTTCTTGAGGTAGTAAAATGTTAAGAAAGTATTATAAGTGTATTGCTGTAATTATAAGAGGTGACTCAAGAGATAGTTTTGCCTTGGTTGCACTGACATTTGGCAGAGTACCATGAACCAGCTAGTTAGTAGACACTGAAAAGAATAGGATTGACAGATGGTATTTAGTATATAGATGGGCTGTTTGATTAACAGTAGTGTAGAATTAAAGTACTTAGCAGGACCTGGATTGGGCTTAGTTGGTTCAATGACTGTTTGTGAAACTATGCTCACATAAGGTGGAGTAATATAGAAAGGTTGATTTTTTTTTTTTTTTTATTGAAGGTTAAAGTCTCCAGTAAGTATTTGGATTTTTATATTGTAGGTTCTTTATAATGGAGTTGGTGATTACATGTATAGCAGTTTGTGAATTAAGTGAAGACTGGTGTATAAGAGCTATTTCGATTTTAGGCAATTGAACTACTCTGCATTCACAAATTAGTCATTTATTTCTTGGTCTGAGGTGTTACAGGAGGTTGATATTAAAACACCGCTAAGCTTGGCTTGTTTTTGATAAGGATGAGAAGTACCACCCATACCATTACATGTATCTGAGGCATGAGGGAGTTGTAAATGAAGTAGAAGGAAGCTGGTATACAAGACTTGTCTTAATTTTAATAGTATCCAGTACATGGGATTCACAAACCAGACAGTTTCTTGGTCTGAAGTAGTGGAGGAGGTTTTACTAGAATTCTGCTATACTTGTTTTTAATAAATAGTAGCACCCTATGATTTTATCTGTCTTTTGAATCTAGGATAATTTGTTTTGTATTTTTATTGAAAGAAAAATTACATCATCACGTTTCAGCCCTAATTCCATGACCCAAACTTTTCAGGCTCATGCAGCTGAAGTCATATTTCAAAGAGAATGCATGTATTCCCTGTGCTGGCAAGATTCTCCTTAACAATGCCTTTACTGTTCTTGATTCACAACACTTGGTGACAACTTATAAACTTTCTTTAAGATAGAAGTGACTTTCTTTAAACACCAGCTTGCTGCTGTATTAGCTCTGTGCTGCAAAGTTTGCAAGCTTTTATTAAGTGATGTTGATTATGATACTTTTATAGATAGCACTCACAGCGTACAACTATCTTAAAAATGTTTTACATTTGCAAGCTGTCTGTATGCCGCTGCAGTCAATAGCAGCTTGTAAACTGTTGAAATATTAAGATGGCATACACTAAGAGGTTGGCACCCAAGCAAGTGCTTTTATTCACCCCACCCTTTCTATGGTTCTAGGTGTTGCAATTTTGTATCCATAGCTGCTGAATTCAGGGCTGTGTTACAAGTTTCTGTGTTTGCCCATACCTTACTTGGATAGAAGGAAGTTTCTCTGTTCACTGTAAGAAAGGGAGCTTTGAGCAGCCTATCTGTCCCTGGAGGAGTGGTTTCAGCCCAGAAATTATTAGTTTATTGGCCATTTTGGGCTAATTTCTATCTCTTTCATTTTCCTGCTATAAAACCCACATTTGCAAGAGGTTTTTGAGCTTGTATACAGCTCAGCAAGCTCCTGCCTGGTGCCCTGCAGAGTTCTACAGCAGCAGAGAGACAAAAGAGCGACTTTGGAGTGAGTAAGTATCATTTTCTGCATTTTGGTGCTGCCTTTAGCTAATTCCGCCTAAAACACAGATTGTTTAGAGTTTCTGTGATTTAAAAAGCTTGTTTCAGCTACATTTTGTACTTATTTTACTGCCTGCACTTTAACAAAGTCGTTTTTATGTTTAAATTACATGTTTAACTGTTGTAGCTTACACACACTCAAGTGTGGTAACCATTTCTGTGCATTTAAAGTGTTTTTTTGATTGTATTTGCTTTATTTTCTGAAGAAAAAAAAATACTTGTTTTCCTGCCTTTCTAAGCTAATATAGTCGTTTTCAGGTTAGTGCTGAATTCAGGGCTGTGTTACAAGTTTCTATGTTTGCCCATACCTTACTTGGATAGAAGGAAGTTTCTCTGTTCACCTTTGAGAGAGGGGAGCTTTGAGCAGCCTATCTATCCCAGGAGGAGTGGTTTCAGCCCAGAAATTAGTAGTTTATTGGCCATTTTGGGCTAATTTCTACCTCTTTCATTTCCCTGCTATAAAACCCACATTTGCGCAGTTTTGCATGCCGGGCAGCACTAGTTAGCTAAGGTATAACTATTCCAGGCTACACAAAGTCTACTCTTCAGTTTTTTCCCCTTGGAACTTGACAACTTAAGCAGTCAAACCATTCACTTCTCAGCCCGGCTCAAATGTCATAGCAAGCAGTAATAAACCTTAGCACTAGACCCCCCTATACTGTCGAGAAATACAAGGCTCTCTATTCGACCTTACCCAGCCAATCAGTAAAACAGTTCACTGTACCTATCCAGGCATGTCCAAAGGGCAGTTTCAGGGTACTCTCCAGTCCAACTGGTGAATCTGGGCATTTTGAGGCAATGTTACAACTGCCTCATGTAAACAGACAGCCCTCTTCTCCTACCACCAAACACTAATACATGTGAGAGATGCAATTATACAGCCAAACTGGAGGCTAAGCTCTCTCAACCCAAGACTTGACCAGACAGCCAAGAGGAGAAGGGAATTACTTGCATCACAACACCAGTCTCACATAGACCTATGAAACCAGAACCGGCAAAAAACACACATAAATACACGAAAACATGCTCGGAGGCTCTAAATAAAAATCTGCAAAAGCAACAGGGACCTCCAAAGCAGACATCCAAGCAACCTCCACCCCCCCAACACAAACCATGAAACACATACTTCACAAAACACATGTGCCACGCAATCACAGCCCTTAAGACAAAATAACATACCTAACACACTAGTAATAGGTGATTCTATAGGCAGGCACACTGACATCCCATTTACTAGGCTGAACAAGGAGAAGGTTACTGTTAGCTGCCTGTCGGGTGCCAGGATCTGCCACATAACAGAAGCACTCAGTTCACTCTAGAACAAGTACAAATACGACTCTGTCATTGTCCATGTTGGTGTGAATGACCTAAGCTGTACCTCCCTGGACTACATGAAAAGAGACATGGAGAAGCTCTCTGATCACATAGCCCAGGCCGGTATGACCCTGACACTGAGTAGCATCCTGCCCTCACCAAGAATGATACCACAGTATAAAGAAAAAGTTATCAATTTCAACAATTGGCTAAACTACTGGTGTTATTCAAAGGGGATCCAGTGTCTGTCAGCCTGGGATGACATGCTCAACAAGCCATGCTGCATCGCTAGAGACTGCTTGCACTTGTCACCCTTAGGCTTTCAAATACTGGCCAAGGCTCTTGCCGCCCCCATAGTGCCTTTTTAGGCAAGGATCAAAAGACAACCCACCACCATAAATAGCACAAGTAACAAAAAACAGAGGGTAATGCTACTCACGCACTCGAGGCACTCCTCAGTATGGAGAAACTCGATATATGTGCAGTAACAGAAACCTGGTTTAAGGCTCCAGAGAGCACCCCAGCACTACCGGGCTACAACTCATACCATACATTTCAGCCACAAAACCCGGACCAAAATACAAAAGGGGGCTCATCCATATATATCAAGGATACCCACACTTCCAGGTTAGTGGCACAGCATGATGCTTCAGAGATCATCCACGTGCAACTAACAACGGGCAAAACTGCAATTCAAATTGTAGCTTGCTAAAGATCACCCACCATGTCCCAGGACCGCCATTCTGCATTTCTGCAAACACTGGGAAACATAAAGGCCCTACCAAACACCCTAATATTGGGTGATTTCAACTACCCAAACATTAACTGGGAGAACTACTCAAGTACTAACTACCTTGCCCAACATTTCCTAGAGTTTATAAACTCAAATGCCCTGGATCAGCTGGTCAACACCCCCACCAGCGGTGACAACATATTGGACCTGGTCATCACTAACATGGGCGACCGGTGTGCCACACCAGAGGTCAACCCCTCGCTGGTTAGATCTGACTATAAACTAATGGCTCTGGATATCCACATTCCGCCCCCACCCCCGGTCAAAGAAACCACCATGAAAAACTTTTCAAAATCAAACTTCACGTTACTTAAGACTAAGGTAGAAAGTTTTACAACCCCCATGTCAAAGGATAACGCTGTCCAAGCTGCAAAATCCTTTACTAATGCACTCTACGGGCACCTACAAGAATGCATGGATCGTGCTATCCCAAACAAAACCAAGACTCACTCCTCCAAGAAAAGGAAACCAGTCTGGTGGACCCCTGCCATAAACAAGCTATACAATAGAATGAGGAAGCTAGTACAGAAGAGAGTAAAATCCCAAGAAGGGAAGACATCCCTGATCAGTATCAGCAAGAAACTATGATCCCTCATAAAATCTTCCAAGGCCAGCTTTGAAAGAAAAATTGCCAAGGACTCCAAAGATAACCACAAGGCATTCTTTAGCTACGTCAAGAATCTAAGTGGCAATTCTCAGATCTGTTCGGAGTTAGTGCAGAATGGCACATAATACACTGAACCAACCAATATTGCTAACATCCTGGCAGACAGGTTCAGTGCAAACTTCACCCCCCTCTCACCCCCAGAAGGGCCCATAACCATACCAGAAGACTGTAGAGCCCCTGAAATCACAGACACTCAGGTTAAAACAGCCCACTCCAAAGCCACAAACACGGCATCAATGGGACCGAACGGTGTCCCAGGTTGCGTCCTACATGAGCTCAAAGATAAACTAACCCCTCAACTAAACACACTGTTCAAACTCAGCCTCTCCACAGGTTACGTGCCCATAGAGTGGCACACAGCAACGGTTATTCCACTCCACAAAGGTAGAGCCACAACAGTCCCTGGGAGCTATCACCCTATAAGCCTGACTAGCTTGGTCTGCAAGTCTATGGAGTGCATCATCATGGATCTCACAAACAGAGACATTGGGAACCTCCAAACACTGGACCCTACCCAGTTCGGCTTTGTTAAGGGCAGATCATGCCTCCTAAACCTGGTGACTTCTTTGAGACAGTTACCAAGGCTGTAGACGAGGGAAAGGTGGTACACACAGCCTACTTAGACCTTGCAAAGGCCTTCGACACCATTCCCTATTTAGGTGTTATAGATGAGCTCACCAGCCTGAACATAAACCCCTATGTCACGAGATGGGTTGCCAACTGGCTCATGGACAGAACCCACATGGTAAGATTTGGGGGAGCTAGGTCTGACTCTAAACCGGTTATAAGTGGCGTTCCCCAGGGCTCAGTAGTAGGACCCCTCCTGTTCGGCATATACTTGGTACAGGCAAGCACAGAAGGACTATGGCTGACCAAGTTCGCAGACAACTGCAAACTAGGGGCTATAATTGACTCTCCGGCGGACACAGACATCCTCCAAAAGGATCTCACTGAGACAGATACCTGGTGTCAAAACCATGGCCTCAAGCTAAATGCCAAAAAGTGCATAGTCATCTTCTTTGGAAAAAAAGTACCCTCAAACTACCACATAGGTGGTAGCCCCCTAAATATGGAAGACATAATAAGGGATCTGGGGACCCAAGTAGATATTAACCTCTCCGTTGATAATCACATTGCCAAAGTGGTTAGAAAATCCTTCTATGTGGCCCACCTAATCACAAAAGGGTTTGCATCCAGATCAAAAGAGGTCATTGTGCTCCTCTATGCATCACTCATCAGACCCATCATAGAGTACAATGCCCCATTTGGGATGTACCTTACAACACACCTGCAACAGATGGAAAGACCACAGAAGTACTTTACCAAGAGGATCACTGGCCTCAAACAGATGCCCTATACAGCTCGACTGAAGAAACTCCAGCTGTCCTGGGTTGCATACCGCCTACTCAGAGGTGATCTCTGCCTGACATACAAGGCCATGTCAACCCAGAACTGATGGACATGCTCCACCTAAAGAAAACCATATCCCCTCCAGCCACATGCTCTAGGGATCTAAACCTCACCACTACAATAAATAGGACATGCTGGAGGGATAGATTCCTGTCCCAGAGATTTCCCATGCTCTGGAACACGATTCCAGTCTACATTAGGCAGAGCTCCTTGCTAACCCTATTCAAGAGAAACCTTGACGAGTGGATGGGAAACACAAAGTTTACCCCGGGGATCACATCAATGGCTCTGCTGGACAGAGGCACAGAGAACTAATCTAACGGGGCGGCGAAAGCCGACGTATTCCGGCTAGGCTGATAAATGCCTTCGGGCAGATAGCCTAGTACCTTCTTATGAACCTGTGAACCTATGTAAATGGGACTGCTTGTTGTGTCAGTTGTGCAAATGTAGTGGTGGAACTGTGACAGAACAGAGTATACCAGAAAGTGAAAATGAGCTTCATATAAAAGAAATGCAATCCTAAGAGTGAGTGGAGGCAGGATTGGAAGGGCTTGGAGAAACCAGTTTGTAGCTGTTCTAGTTGGAAGCAGTCAGCCACTGTATACTGCCCCATTGAAGGTCACTGTAAAGAGTGAGCACTTCAGTAATAGTGCAAGAACTGTGTTTTTAAAAAACGTAACTTCAAAGGAGAAGGAGAAACAGCACAGCTGTTGCAAGAAAGCCCCTAAATTCAAGAACGTTGTCCTTTGCGTGGCTTAGAGGAGGAAAGAAAAGCCCTGGCTATGTAACAAGTCTTTCTAAGGGCCCATATAAGGGCAGTCCAAGAACATGTCAAAGTTGTGTCAAAGAAAACCCTATTACGATGCTGCAGTCATAAACTACTGTATCTTGGTAAACTATATGCCTCACCTCCAACTCCAGTCTCACAGGAAGACTTCCAAGTTATTCAAAGCTTACTTTGAAAAGGCTGCCCTTAATTGTAATTCCTATTCACAAAACCCATCTTAAGATCCACAGCATAGAACCTGATAGTCATTTACAGGTAAATGTAGTGAATATTGCCTATGTAAGAAAATTTCTTTCAAAAAACTATGGGCTCCAACCTTGCAGTGTCTAATAGTCCCAGATTTATAAAAAGTTGACTTGTATTCCTTGTCCACACTCATGACCATGCTAGTGGTTAGGAACATTTGCAAAACCTTGTTACTCTCTGCATGGAAAACAATAATATACCTAATTTTTTGTAAAGGGGTATCACAATCAAACCAAACAAATTCTGGCCTATCCCAGTTTGAGAAGGATTTCTGAAATCATTGAATGAATTGTCATTTAACGGCTGAGAAGTCACACAAAATCAAGTCACATATGAAGAAAACATTTACTCTGCTTCTGAAAGGGCTTTTCAGTAAGTGCAGCACTTCTGACAGGTGAAGGGTCTATAGGGGATCATGCATTTATTTATTTTATTTTATTTTATTAAGGAGTCTTACCTGATTTTTTTTTGTTTGCCTTGTTTCCTGGTCCATGCTGTGGTTCTACCTGCTCCATACGCCCTTGCTTTGCTCGAGCTCACTTCACTCCCCTACCCCATTTCCACCCACACTCACTTCAATTACATTTATTCTCTACTATGCAGCTGTGCTCCTCCTACCATTAGCTCTTATCCAATCACAGTACTTTTCTCTAACTCTTACACTATTGGTACATTCCTTATACTGACACTCAGAGCGCTCCTGTTTCCACCCCTTTTCTACATCTTTCTAAATTTCACCCCACTATTACTTCGCCTGTCTGTTTACTTTATCAACACTTATCCATTACTAACTACTGTCACATTCCTCTTTCACTCTACTATAAACCTGACCCAAAATGCTTTTTATAAGCAAACTTACACCCTATCTCTCCCTGCTACCCTTAACCCTCCTACTACATCTAGCCTCCTTGCAACTTGCCTCTATCCAGTACATACCCTCATCAGCAACCTCCATTCATAAACTAATACCCTGATCCTTCTCCAACATTTCACCTACTCTATACCCTACAGACAACATCCTTTGCTTTAGACAAAGAATTTTCCCCACAAATTGCAAGACTCTCTCAAACTACACCTCCTACCTTAGTAATAAAATGGCCAAGAAACAAGAACCCAACACCATCTTGTTCAAACATTCCAAACTAATCTTAAGTGGAGGTGTACACCCCAACCGTGGCCATCCCCCTATCTCCTAACTTACACTGCCACTGTAAGTCTCTAAACCTAACTACTATTAACCTTCAAAGTATTAGAAACAAAATCACTGACTTCCATGCCTGGCTAATACACAATAACCATGACATTATTGCCGCTACAGAAACATGGCTAATACCTTATATTAAAAGCCCAGAATTTCTTCCCCCTGGCTAGCACCTTTAACATGATCCCCTACCACTCAGACATACCCAACTTCACTACAGCCGAAATCTTAATAGCTTTCCTAAAAATTAATGAGAATAAAAACCCATGTATCATTGCCCTATGTATTCCCCCTGGTAATAACATCTCCATTCTAGAGGACATCCTAGCCTGGAGGGCTAATAACATAACTACAGAAACAGTAATCCTAGGTGATGTTAATGTAAACTGGCTAGATTACTCACAGTAACTCCCCCTTTCAACATCAACCTTTATAACTACAGCCAGCTAATTAATGATATCACCAGACCCACCAAAAACAACACCCATGGAACAATCTTAAATTGGATCATGGTCTCTGACCCTAATAAGATTGCCACTGCAAGAACCCTCCCAAACAACATCAGTGACCATCTCCCAGCCTTTATAATATGCAAAACTACAGCTGCCGTACACATCAGTGCAAATATACTAGAAATGTATCCCATTTCTCCTCTACTGCCTCTAACGATTCCCTACAAAGCATCAACTGGGAACCCTTAAAAACTCTCCCTCTAGATAGTGCTGTACAATATTTGAATTCCTCTTTCCTTATCTTAAATAGTTTGGCACCCTCAAGACTAAAATTCATAAAATCCTGACATGCTCCATGGCTCACTAGAGCCACAAAACAGAACATGATCAGCAGGGACAGAGCCTGAAAGCTCTGGTAAAAGCACAAAAAAACCTCTGACCTCATAATCTATAGACACCTCCACAAATGCCAAGTTATTAAAGATAAGAAAAACTGTTATCATACTCTACAAAATGAACATAAATGTAATCCTAAACACTGCTGGAGGTCAATCAATAATCTCCTACACCCTCGTTCAGGAACTAACCCCTGCCCTAACCCAGCAAAAATCCTTGTTGATATCAGCACACTTTTCAACACTTATTTCATTGACATCATAGTCAACCTCACAACTTTCCTCAAACTCCACCATACCAGCACAACCCACCTGCCACTACTACCCCCGGAACCTTTCTTCCAAATTCTCAATAGTCCC
Organism: Protopterus annectens; assembly: GCF_019279795.1. Lineage (NCBI taxonomy): Eukaryota > Metazoa > Chordata > Ceratodontiformes > Protopteridae > Protopterus > Protopterus annectens. The sequence continues at coordinate 972,189,743 of NC_056744.1, forward strand.
TATTCCAACAGCTGTGGTAAAGAAACTGCTTATGAAACTAAAACCATGTACCAATGTCCTTGGCAACCTGCCCCCAGAATTTCTGCAAATAGCTGCAGATTCCATTGCATACCCTACTGGCATATTTCTCAGTAGATCCATCCATGAGTCTTATGTACCTTCTATTTGGAAAAAAGCATTTATCCCTCTCACTACACAAAGGTGGTAACAACATAGACATCCCCAACTTCCGGCCCATTGCTATCCTTTCACCCATCTCAAAAATCCTCGAAAAATGTATCCACGGTCAACCCTTAACCACCTACTTGATAACATACTATCACCAACACAGCATGGTTTTAGACCAGGCCACAGCACCACTACTGCTCTCTCAGTTCCTTCTGCAACTATATCAACTGGGCTCGTGATGCTAGAAAACTTGCCTCGTCCCTATTTCTTCATCTGTTCAAAGCCTTTGATAGTATCTCTCACCCTCTTTTTCCTTAGAAGACAGTCCAATATAGATATCTCTCCCTCCACCCTAAACTGGTTTTCCAACTACCTCTCAGACAGACAACAAGCCACTAAATGGCTAAACTCCTCCTCTTCATTCCTTAACACCACTACAGGTGTTCCCCAAGGGTCTATCCTAGGCCCATTACTTTTCAACATTTTCATCAATGACTTTCACTCTAACCTCAAGCCACAGTCATCCAATACATAGATGACTCTGCTATCATCTGTACTGCCAACTCCCCTCGAACTTCAGAAACTTACCCAGTCGGCCCTCAGCTTGACTGAAATATGGATGTCTAACAACCATTTAGCATTAAACCCCAAAAAGACCAAACTAATACTATTTACCCCTAAGAAATCCAACATCATAAACAAAGACACTTTTTCTATTCACTCCCATGACAACACTTCTGTTGAGGGTGTCACTCATACCAAACTCTTGGGTATCACTACTGATGAACACCTAACCTTTGATATGCACATTCACAACAATGTTAAAAAAGCACACCAGAAACTGGACATTCTACACCACCACAAAACTTACCTCAACTGCTCTTCCAAACTAACCCTTGCCACCTCCTTCCTTCTCCCCTCTACTATATGGTGTTTCTCTCTTTACAAGCCTATCTAAAATCCAAACTTCAAGCTTGCTATAATAAAATTGCATGATTTGTCACAAATGGACAACACCTATTTCACCACTGCACCTCTCTTCGGGAACTGAACTGGCTAGAACTACCTCATCACCTCACTTTTATATAACTAACTACTGCCCATAACTTACACTACCCATCCAGCTGCCCAGCTCTTTCCAATCTATTTAATGTATACCACCCCAATAGACCCCTCCACTCTGAAAATCAAATGCTTCTACAGGTAGAGAAATCCAACCTTACCGCTGGACATTGGCTGAACTCCTTTTCCACTGCTAAGCCATGTAACTCTCTCCCACCCCCACTTAGATCTACTAGCAATACCCATATCTTCAAAAAACTTTGAGACACTACCTCTCCTCCCACTGGTTATGTCCTTGTGCTAATGCCTCTCAATCCATTACCTGATTTTTCATCTCACCATGTTCTTCTCACACCTCTGTTTTCTTCCTCCGTTTTCTTTTCACCTCCTATACCATCTTCTATAGCTCCTCAATAGTTAACTCTCCATCTCTCATAAATACTTTGTCAATTTACATTTTAGCACAGCTTCTGTGCCTCTTCCTGTATCAACAATCACTCTGTATCAACAATCACTCTGTATTGCTAATAGCTAGATTTACTCAGATACTTACCCTCTTCTTTGCTTACCTAAATTCTTAGACTGTTTAATCTGTAGTTATTATGTGTTTTTAGTCTAACAAACTGTATATATATCACATTACCTGAACCTTACGTTTATCAGTTCAATCTGACTTAACTGTTATTTTGTATTTAGTATTTTCACCTCATTCTATATATCCTACTGTTAGTTATGATGTATAAAACTGTATTTACGTACATCTGTTGAACTTTTGTACTGCTGCTTGTGCTTTATCAATCTGTATGTACCATTGTGGAGTTTTTCTCCCCAGGCCTCCACTGAAAATGGTCACTGTTACGGCCCAGTGGACTTTCCTGGTAAACAAATGCAATAAGTGAATAAATAAATAACATTTGTTTACCGGGGAAGTCCATATGGGCAAGTTTGCTCATTTTCAGCAGAGGCGCGGGGAGAAGAGCTCTACATATTAACAACGTAAGTCATTATTTTAAACAGTAGTGAAACAATCAGAGAAACAAAGATAATAAATCAATAGTAACACATATTATCACAGTTCAAATTAGTAATAAAAGCTAACAGGATCACTTAGTAACACATATTTTGGCAGCTGCACTTAGAAACAAAAAATTCATACAGTGGAGTGTAGTGTCTCAGAGATGCAATAGCTTAATATACAATGGAGTAGTGGCTCAGAGATACTTGTTTGGCATTGTAAATTGTTATGCTTAATGTTATACTTATAATCACAAAGGATCCGTAAGCAAATAGAGATATATTGAAAGTGGAGAGTAGGGGAAAGAGGTTGAGGATGGGAGTAAGAAAGGTATTCGGTAAGCATAGAGATATAGTGAAATTGGAGAATAGGATGAGAGAGGGTGAGGAGGGGAGAAATGGGAGCAGCCTGGTGAGACCAGGAGCATAACCAGTTGTCATTTAGGTGGGACTTTAGCAGTCTTTTGAAATGCATTAAGTTTGCTGTGTTTAGTATGATCTGGGGGTTGGAATTCCATGATTTAGTTACGTAGTTAGACTATAGTGAGTCTCTAAAGCTGTTATTGGATTTTATAACTTTGAGTAGTCATTTTTTTAGGATTGTAGAGTCCTGATATTGAGGTGGGTTTGTACTAGTTCCTGTAGGGACAGACATTTGTTGGTTAGGCAAACTATGGAATGGGCTATGGTGAATTGGTTTAGGGTTAGTTTGGCAGCCCTAACCATTTGAGTTGGTTCAGAGCGAGACAATGATGGGTACTGTGGGGCAGATTAGTAGCAAATCTGTCTATTTTATGGTAGCATGATTCATGTTTGCTTAAGTCTGATTTTTTTGAGGTTAGTAAATATAGGAGAGGCGTACAGTAAAGTGGATAGTAGGTGGGTCCTGGCAATAGCTTGCTGGAAGAGTTTAAGAAATGTTTTATTCTGTAAAGGGAACCTAATTTAATGTGGGCCTTTTTGATGACATGAGATATATCTTTGTGAAATTTTAACTTATCATCTAGAATGATACCTTGTAGCTTGGTTTCTGAGGTGGGCTTGATTGGAATGAGATTGGATGAGGTGATTGTAAAGTCATGGTGGGGGGAGTTTTTTTGTGACAATGATTAGGGAACAGCATTAGTTTGGTTTTGTTGGGATTAAGGATGAGCTGGTATTTTTCTAAGACTCGATGGCAATAAAAGATTTTTCGGTATTGTCTTGTAATTGTTTTAGGGGAGATGCGGAGCAGATGATGGAGTCATCTGCATATTGTATGATGGACACAAGGTTGGTAGTTTTGTGCAGGTTATTGGTCAGAACTGTGAAGAGCCAGAGGCCCAAGAATTGAGCCTTGTAGAACACCTAATGTAATGGGAAGTGAGGAGGGGAGGTCATCTTGGCATTTGACTGATTGATAGCAGTCAGGTAATTCTGGAACCAAATGACTGTTTTTAGACATGTCAAGTGATGCAAGCTCATGTAGGACTTGTTCATGGGACACTGTGTCAAAAGCCTTTGACATATCGAGAAATACTGAGGCAACCATTTGGCCATTATTTTTTAGTTGGTTGACAGTATGGCTAAAATTGAGGAGTGCCATGGTGGTACTATGGCCTGGTCGAAATCCTTGTGCATGGGAAAGGAGCTTATTAGATAGTAGGTGTTGCATTACTTGACCATAGATGTACTTTTTTAAGATTTTAGAAAGAGGGGATAGTATAGATGTTGGCCTATAACATAAGTTAGATAGCTCAAGTGAGAAGCCTCCTTTGTGGAGTGGGATTATGTAGGAGGTTTTCCAGATTTTAGATGCATACTGTTCAGTGATAGATCTGTTGATCAGTATTGAAGCTGGATAGCAGATGACATCGGCTACTAATTTGAGGTGGTAGTTCGGCAGTTTGCCAGTGGCAAGGGCAGTGGGTTTCAGTTGGCTTAGCAATTTCTTTATTGTTCTTGTTTGGATGGATTTAAGAGACACTGAGGTAGGTGAGTTGGTAATAGTAGGGAGGGTGATTTGTTGCAGGCTATTTTTTTTTTTTTTTTTGAGTGAGAGGATGGAGTTTATGATGGGATGCACTGCTTGTTTTTTTGATATTCGAGGATGGGGTGGGGGTGTGGCCTGGATGGATACGCTGACTGATGGAAGCCCAGCATTTTTGTGGGTTGTTTTGATGCTTGGACTGAATGTTTGCATAGTACTTTTTTTATCAGCTCTGATTTGCTTTTTTCAGACTTTTCTTAGGTGACCGTAGTTGTCTAGGGAAGGTTCTGATTTGCTGGTTATATGTTTATACCATAGTTTATCCCTCTGTTTTAGTAAGTGTTTGGTTTCTTTAGAGAGCCATGGGCAGTTGTTAGTTTTTGTTATGTGTCTTATGGGGGGCAAGTGTGTTTAGAACATCAAGAAATATGTTACTGAAATTATTGACAATTGACTGCTGCATCTAATGGGAGATATTTTAATGGAGACCAGTTACAGCTTAGTAATATTTGTTTAAAAGTGTCTGTGGAGATAATTTTTGTATTATGTATTTATTTATGTAATTTTGGTTTTGTGCTGTGGTGTCTTAGGAAAAGGTTAGTAGGTGGTCACTTAGGCTGTCACAGCTTGAAAGGTGAATTAGACAGTGTTTGCTAGTCAGGGTCCAGTTAAGAATGGATTGTTGCTGTTGCCAATTCTGGTGGGTGAATGAATCATTTGGGAGAAACCATGTAGGTTGATATGATATGAGGGGTTATCTGACGAGTATTTTTGCCAATCGGTATTGAAATCACCAACTAGTGTAGTTTCTTGGCCAAATGTGGCTGAGGCCCATGACAGAAGGTTTTCTGTTGTGGAGGGGTTATTTGGTGGTATGTATACAGCTAGTAATTCAATATGTTTGATGTTATTGATTTTTAGACGTGATGCTAAGAGTTCTGTGTTGTCTATATCTCAGACATTTACCTGCAATTTTTCAAAATCGAGTGTCTTTATGTAGAATTACTACTCCTCCACCTCATTTTGTTGTCCTGTCTTGACTGAGAATATTGTAGCTAGGGGGAATTATTTCATTATTGTTTATGTGGTGTTTAATCCAGGTTTCAGTTATATGGTAATGTCTGGAGCGTATAGTGATAGGGCGGCATGGAGTTCATGTATTTTGTTTAAGAGACTTCTGAGGTTTATATTTATGAGGAGGATATCAGAGCTCTTTTTGGATATGTTGGATAGTAGAGGTGAGGTTTGATTTATCGTTGGTTTGGTGGAGTTGTTTGTGATGGCTGTGTTTTGTTAATGAGAGTAGGGCCAGGGTTGGGGTGTATATCTCCACATAAATGAAGATTAGTTTTCTTACTTGTACTTGGGGGGGATCTTTGCAGGGGAATTAGTGGTTGTTTTAGTGGTATTAATGAAGGGTTAGCATGGTGACGATATCTATATAGGAATAGTTCAATACTTGTGGAGCTATAGATGTGGGGTGCTATGTCGAAGTTAGGGAGGTCAGATAAATGAGAGTTTGTTAAAGGGTAGGTGGGGATTTTAAGCAAATTTATGGGAGGGTTATTAGGGAGAGAGCAGTTAGTAGTAATGGGATGAATAGTATGTGTAAGAGAAACATGTCTATTGGGTTTTAGGAGAGGGGGTTAGTGGATGAGGGTGTGGTGGTATGAGTAGTGAGATGAAGAGAAAATAATGTAGTTGAGGCTTTGAAAAGCTGGGGAAGGAGTAGATAAGGGTTGGGATGATATAAAATTATGAGGTGGGAGGTGCTGATTAGTTGGTGACTTATGTGGAGGACAGTGATTGGCTGAGGATGTGTGGGGGTGGGTGTGGTTTGGTTAGTATAAATGTAAGTGATGGGGTGGGTGGAAATGGGGGTAGGGTAGGGAGCAGAGTGAGCCCGAGCACAGCAAGGCAAGTGCAAATTCCTAGTATGCATGTAGTGCCCAAAAAGCTGTCCGCCACCTTAAACTGGTCTGGAGGAATGTGGAGGTATAGAATAATAGCAACAAAACATTCTGCATAGAGTTAAGCTATTGATTTAGGGGTGCACTACTCATTTTTCTTTTCAGTTTAGCCTCTTTATTTCACTCTCTAAGTTGTGGTGCTAGCATAGCAAAAACAGTATGTGCACTGAAAGGTGTTTGTAGAAAATAACCTTAGGTTTGTGAAAAATAATGTTAGGTATGGGCACTCCACCCGATGAGGCAAGCAGCTACACCAAGGGGATTTTAAAAATGGCACCCATACCTTAAGAAAGCTTGGTTAGGTTAGTAATTTAGTAATGGCCAAGTAATATGTAGCATCTTCCTGAGCTTATCAGAGGCATTTGATACAATTAACCATGCTGTTGTTGTGGACAGGCTAGATGCATTATGTTTGCATAATACACTTCTCATCAGTGCCAGTATTCGCTATCTGAGCTTCTACTTAAACTGTTCAACCTCAGCCTATTTATGGGTTTATTCCTGATGTGTAGAGAACAGCCACTGTGAATCTCTTACACAAGGGTAGCCCCTCTACAGATCCGGGTAATTATAGACCCAATACACCAGCCTTATATGCAGAGTCATGGAGTATATCATAGCAGAATTAATTTATGCAGACATAAGCAGCTTAATTGAGCTACAATCCAGTCATTTTGGTTTTGTGAAAGGCAGGTCTTGTGTACTGAACCTAGAAGCTTCTCTGAAAAGGCTACAGGGGCAGTGGTCATTCTGTGCTCACAGCTTATCTTGACATGGCTAAGGCTTTTGGTACTGTCTCCCATGCTGGTATTATAGGAAAATTAGGAGAAGCTTGATGAAAACTTGTACATTGTCCACTAGATTGTAATTTGGCTTTCCAAAAGATCTCATGTTATGAAAGCTATTGGTCCCCTTTCTAAATTTAAAATTGTAATTAGTGGGGTGCCACATGTATCATTTCTGGGCCCTCTCCTGTTTGCCAGTTGTTTTGCAGACATCTGTGCCAATATCCCAGAAGTGTGGTAGACCAAGTTTGTTGATGACTGCAAATTCTATGGTCTGTTATCTGCTCATCCACTGACAGAAAACAGCTCCAGCAAGGACTGGAATATTTACACACATGGTGCATCAAAAACAGTCTCATGTTAAATGAAAAAAGTGCAGCATAGTAGCATTTTGTAGAAAAATTGCTCACACCTCATATTTTATAAATGGTATGCCTTTTCATATGAAACCTAGGCACTCGCGTGGATAAGTATCACTATCATTTGATCATCATTTTTCCACCACGTCAAGAAATCCTTCTATCCGGCCCAGTCAGATTCCAAGGGAATATCATCAAGATCCAAAGAATTCATCCTAACATTGTAGTCTTCCGTTATCAAACCCATCATGGAATACAGCACCCCTTTTTTTTAATACAAATCCAAACATACTGCTCAACTGGAAAGGCTCCAATAATTTCTAGCTAGGAAAATTAAAGGTCTTAAGTCTGTCAACTTCCACGATAAATTTCCATGACTCTGCTTATATTCAGTAGCTTACAGGTTGCTGCGAGGTGACCTGTATCACACTTTCAACCTGTGAAACACCCAGTGCTATTTGACTTCCTACTTCACAAAACCAGTAGCTTACAAACACCCACACTGAGGAATTAAATCTATACCAACAAATGAAAAAGGCTGACTGGAGGGGCACTTTCATAGCTCACTGTATTTTTATTGTATGGAATAAGTTAATACTACATGACTAAGTACTAGTTTGGCTAGCCTTAAGGCTAGTCTTGATGATTCTATAAGTAGATGCAAATTTACATCAGGGTTACCATGTACAGCCATGCTCGAAAAATGTGGCAAGAACTTTTAAGTTTGTCTGCTTAAAGGACTATATGGCTGGTCACCATATGATGCCCATGATTGCTTGCCTAGTGTGTTCCTATGTTAACTGTTTTAACAGGTACCTAAAATCAGAACTTGTACAGAGTGGGACAGGAATATTCAGCAAAGTTCAAAGTAGTAAAAGAGTTTCCCAAGGCTCATTTATTTGGACATATTACGATTCCCTGTCTAACTTCTATTCCAGTAGCACTGGAGTATGTGGATGGTACTACTCTCCTATGTGTGACTGAATCTCTCTCTGTAACTCAAGAGAAACTTCAAGTTGGTTTCTTTATTCTGGAAATGGTACCGTCTAGACTCCCATTTGCTCTTCATTGCTAGAAAACTAACTGCATCCTTTTGTTTCATAACTATCATTATTTTCACTGTGCTCCCACGTTATCTGCTTTCACAAGTAATGGTAACAAGTGTCATTGTAAAAATAAAATAAAAGGTCTAAAGAAGGAAAATTCTGGGCAATACTTTTTTCCTAGATGTGCAAATCTCTATTGCAATTATAAAAAATGAACTTGGCTCTTAGGCTGTCTCTACAGTGTATAAAATGACCTGATTTCTTAGATGAGTTCCAGCCTCATTACCTCGTTTGTTTCCTAGATGTTTTATGGCAATATGTTAATATTCAGGCCTGGCTTTAGATCGTATAGTGAAAGAAACAAATCTTAATTTAACTTTTCCAGACATAATGCTGACTAAACATTTCACAGTGACTGAGTCCCTACATTGGTGTTGTTTTAAAGCAGTACTGTAATTATGTCTGTCATTTTTTACACCCTAAACTTTCCCACTCTAAAAAATCTACTGGTAGCAACCTAGTAAAAATAATCTGGCAGCAGTTCTTTTGATGGTGCTGCCTTTAGAAACCATGTTGGACAAAATCAGCTCCTTAATTCCATGGCATTTGGAAAATGTTCAGTCTTGAATAATTTGTTCTTTATAAGCAGTGTACACAAAGCCTTTAAAGCAAGTATAATTACTAGATATTTTTGTAAGATGGTGATCTTTGAAAAACATGTCTTAAAAAGTATATTTTTCAAAACTCCACAACTCCCATAATTATCTTAAGCTTTTCTCACCTGTTCCAGTCTCATCTCTTAACTTCTAAGCACACCTCTCAACCTCTTACAAGCAAGAAGTCTGGACAAAGCCACAAATAATGGGGGTACAAAAGCCCAAAATTAGTGGCACTTTTTAAATATTGCTCTTACAAACTTAGTTGGTAGACTTACTGATTTTGCATTAGTATGAATTTTTCTAAAGGATATGAAGTCTAAAACTCAAATGTCTACCATTATTTTCTGATTCATTCCTCAATGATTTGCCAGAAAAACACAATTTTATGAAAAAACAGCTCAAAAATATGTGGCAAAAATCTGGACAGTTGAGAGGTACGCTTCTAAACACAAAAATATGGACAGAACCAAAATAATTGGGGGACAAAGGTCCAATCTTAGGGACAAATTTAGAAAGTTGCTAGAATAATGGGTTTTGAATTAGCATGCATTTTCTGAAGTATTTAAAGTCTGAAACTCAAATATATGTTATTTCGTGACTTCAGTCCTCAATAATTTGCCAAAAAAATGCTGATTTTAAGAAATGGACCAAAAATATGAGGCAAAAAATCTGGACATTCTGCAAAAATATGGACCGTAGAGAGATGTGGTTCCAAGTACGCATGTATATTAGCCTTGTGTTATTCTCTGTTACTTTTTCTCGATTTAAACTAAACTGAGTATTGCTGGAAACATTTGATGTCCTTCTACTCAATGTTGCATTATTCTTTACATATGGCTAGTATTCTGCCCATCGACCTGATATCCGGCTTGTATACAAAAGCTTATAGCTACTGCCAGTATGTAGGACATTGCATGTAGGTACTGACAACATCAGTCGTAAAAGGGATGCCCGTGCGTACCATCTTTATAACTTTTTTGCCACCATTCAGAAAGGTTGATTCTTGCGTATGGACTGAGGTCGGATTCCTATGGTCAGCTTCCAGCTTCAGATAAATAGCCTATTGGGGATTTACATTTTTGCTACTGCCGTTTGCTATTGTTCATGTCATCCAGACCGGCTAGTGTAGGTGTGGATGGCAAATTCCACATAAGGATAGTCACTAGCTTTGTCTGTTTTGTTTGGGGCTTAGTCACAATCGTTGTCCCTGTTCTATTTGCCAGGCCTTCATGCCTAAGACTTTGGGAAGCCATCTTTCAGCCTTAAATCTTTATCTTGAAAATCAGAGACTCAAACATCTGGCTAGGGAGGCAATGGAGAGTACCGGGAGTCCTTCGGTTGAGCCAAATTTGAAGAGGAAAGTAATTAAACTAAGACCTCTGAAGCCTGTTGTGCTGTGCATACGTCCTCCAATGTTCCCCTTCAAGTTGGTGAAGACCCGGTGGTACGGTCGGAGAATGGGTCTGCTTCCTTGGCGGATATCTCTTGGGAAGCCATCAAGAGTGTGGATCATAGCACGTCTGAGGCTATCCAGACGTCCAGTTTGGGCGACTTGGAGGAACAGGGTTTTTTTTACTGGAGGACTCCAGGGACGCTCCTCCCCCTCCACCTAGGGGTCTATCAGCCATTAGGCCTACTCTCCTCCAGTGGAGAAGCCCGTTAAAAAGAAATAGAAACCTAAGCACCCCAATGTCCCTTCCACTCCTCAATCAGACTGGGATGAATTTTCACAGGGGCTTATTAGGGCCCCTGATGGCACTGAGGCCTTCAGCATCTTCTTCTTCCCTCCTTATTCCAGCGTTCACTTCTTCTCCTGTGCTGGCTTCTGGGCCTCAGGGTTTTCCCTCTGTGCAGGCTTCGAATTTGCAGGTCCCTGAATTTGATTCTGAATATTCCTCTTCTGATGAGAGCTCTCTGGCATACTCCATCCAGATTCCTTCTCCTCTGGAATATGCCTTTCTGGAGGAGGAGTCTAATGGGGAGATTCCCCTATAGAAGAGCTTTCTTTTAGGGAAACTGTTAATAAGATGAGGTAATTTTTTAAATGGGATTCCTCCCAGATTTCAGAAGCGCAAAAATGTTATGAGCTTCTTCAGATGGAGCCCCTGCACCTGGTTCAGTTCCCCATGTTCTTCCTGCTTTCTTGGATGCTTTTGTTTCCATTTCTAAAAACTCTGACTCCAAAGCCCCTGCTCCCAAGAGACCTGACAGATTTTATAAGGTCTCAGATGACTGTAAATGTCTTTATAAATGCCCCTCTGCTGACCCAGCTGTGGTCTCTATTGCCTCTGACAAGTCACCTTTGCTAAGCTGCTTCCATCTGATAAGGAGAACAGGATATTGGAAAGGCTGGGTAAGAAAGTCTATACTTCCTCCATCTTAGCAGTTAAGGCTATCAATTACCGGATGCACATGTCTACGTACTCCCTGGCTTTGCTTTCTGAGGAATCACAGGCTTTGTCCAAATTACCTGACTCAGATGTTAAATCTTAGGTTCTCAACTCTGCTGTCTGCATCTTCTCAGGTAGCTAGGCATTATGTTAGGTGCAGTTATGATGCAGGGGAGGTATCTGCCAGAGCTGCGGCCTCTGCATTTTTTTTTGTAGACATTCATGGTTAAGGCTCCAGTCATTACCTGATGATGTAAAGGCCAAGCTTCTTGATGCTCCTTTAGGTAATTCTGCCCTTTTTGGTTTAGCAGCTGCAGAACTTTTCAAATCTTTGCAGGAAAAAGTAAAGGAGCTCCAAGACTTAAAACACTTGCTTGTTTCCCCAGTCCCTATATTCCATAGGAATTTTCCTGCCAAGACTTTCTTGATTAGAAGACCTGCTCATTCCTCCTCTTCTGCTTCTCCTGGTTCTAGGTCTAAGAAATCTAGGAGAGCTCCTTCATCAAAATCTGTTGCTTCTGCTACTCCTTCTCAGTAGCACTGTCAGGCCAGACCAGGCTCCCTGTGACAACCAAGCCATTCTTCCAAGTCATACGCCTCTGTCGCTTCATCTCTTTCTGTCTCTCTTTCTTTCAGCCCGGATGGAGATCACTCAGGACTCCAGGGTCCTTTCCGTCATCCAAAAAGGTTGCTTTGTGACTTGGAAGACTCTTCCAACATTCCTAGGAATCACTCAGCCCCCTGCCTGCCAACATCATCTGTTTTCTCAGTTACTAGCTCAACTCTTCCAGCAAGGCACAATCCAGGTTGTGCCTCCAGAACAACAAGAAAAGGGATTTTACACCGGGATGTTTCTTGTCCAAAGAAAAGATGGTCCTTGGAGGTCTATTCTAGATTTTTCCCATTTAAACATCTTCCTAAAAGTACCTTCTTTATGGATGCTCTCTCTGCAAACTCATTTTCCTCTGGTTCTTCAACACTCCTTCTTGGCCTCTCTGGATCTCAAGGATGCTTACCTACACATCCCTATTCAGCCTCAGTACAGGAATGTCTTGTGTTTCTCAGAAAGTTCCTTGTAGTTTGTTTTCTTCTTTGCCTTTTGGTCTTTCCATTGCTCCAAGGGTTTTCACCAAGTGCTTGGCTCTAGCCATTGCCTTCCTGAGGATTTGAGGGATTCAGGTTTATGACTGTCTAGAGGACCCTCTTTTCCTGGCCAGCAGTCCGGATCAGTTAAGTTAAACCTTGGTCTAGCCATTCCCTTTCTTCAGAGTCTGAGGTTCACTATAAATTTCAAAAAATCCAGTCTTACCTGTACTCAGGACCTCATTTTTCTAGGGTGCAGGTTCAGGACAGATTTGATGGTTTACCACCCCTCAGACAAGGTTCTCTCTCTTACAGGCTACATGGAGGCCCTTCAGTCTCTTTCATCCTGTTCAGCCAGGGAATTCCTAAGACTGCTCGGATTCATGGATTCCATGATCCCCATGCTACCTTTTGCAAAGCTCTACATGAGGAAGTTTGTGGTTTCTGAAGACAGTTTGGTCTCAGCATGCTCATCCTTTGGATGTCTTGGTCCTTCTTCTCCCTTGCCTGTCAACAGAGCTCCTTTGGTGGATCCACCACCTATCTCAGAATCCAGGTCTTCCTCTTCTCATGCCACAGCCTTCTCAGCAGCTCTTCAGACACCTCAGATCTAAGTTGGGGAGCATTCAGGGTCTTTGGTCCCTTGTTCAACAGAAGGAGCATATAAACATCTGGGAGATGAGAGCCCTGATTCTGGCCTTGCAAACTTTTCATCCTCTTTTCCTACCAGGTCCTCTCAAGATTCTTACAGACAAATACCACTATCCTGTGGTATATAAACAAGCAAGGTGGGACCAAATCTTACCTTCTTTGTTGCTTGGCCCTCCAGGCATGGGAGCTGGCTATGAAGTACAAGGTAACAGTGCATGCCGTATACCTCCTCTCAGCTCAGATTTCAGTGGCAGGTGCTTTAAGCAGATCCATGACACAATCCTGTGAGTGGATGCTTCACACAGATATGTTCCTGGACGTAGTTCACCAGTGGGGCACTCCAGAAGTGGATCTGTTTGCCTCCCCTCAGAATAGAGAACTTACTCTTTTTTTGTGCCAGGGTTCTTCACCCTCAGGCTTGGAAGGTGGACACCCTCTCTTTCTCATGGAAGGGGATGTTTCTTTATGCATTCCTCCCTTCCCCCTCATTCAGAAAGTTCTGCTGAAAATTCAACAGGACAAGCCAGAAATCTTGCTGGTGGCCCCCTTTTGTCCAAGACAGCTCTGATTCCCTCTTCTGCAATTAGCCAGGGATCATCACCACAAGCTGCCTCACAAGTTGGACCCACTCACACAGGACGGGGGATCCCTGTTTCACCAACATCTGTTACCTCTACAGTTGACTGTCTGGGTGATCAACTTCTGATTCCTTTCAGGCATCTTTTCTTACAGGGCATGTTTATGGTTTTGCAGGAGGCAAGGAAACTCAATACTAGAAATTTGTTATATTTCCAAATGGAAAAGATTTTCTGTTTGGTGCCACAAAAGAAATAAAGACCTGCATTCTGTGGATATTCTAGTAGTGCTTTCTTACCTGTGTGAATTGGTTAACAGTGGTCTCTCTTATTCCTCAGTAAAAGTCCACTGCTGTACTGTGCTTGTTTACCATTGACACTTTCATTAGCTTCCAGACCTGCAAGTTAAACTTTTCTTAAAAGGCATCCTACATATGAAACCTCCCAGGAAACCAGTGCCCCTCCTCCTTGGGATCTCAACTATGTCTTAGTAAGCTTACCCAGGCCTCTTTTGAAACAGTGGCATCTGCTTCTCTAAAGCATTACACCTGGAAAACACTGCTTTTGATAGCCTTGACTTCTGCCGGTAAAGGTTTCTGAGATTCAGGCTTTGGCTTTCCCTCCTTTTTTGGTGTTTCACAAGGATAGTGTGTCTTTCAGAACTAACCCATCTTTTATGCCTAAAGTGGTTAATGAGTTGTCTCTTATTCAGTCCATTCAATTACCCACTTTTTTCCCTTCACCACAATCCTCCAGTGAAAGGATTTTACATTCCTTAGATATGTATAGGCAACTCAGATTTTACCTAGACAAAAAAAAAAAATATCTATTATGAATCCAGATCAACTCTTTGTGTCATTTCATCCCAGGGCTCTGGGTTTTCCTGTTTCCAAACCGGCGATTTCTTCTTGGATTTACTTTAATGGGAAATTTCTATCATCCTCTGTCAGAGCTCACTCTACTAGATCTGTTGCCTCATCAGGAGCTTTCTTTAAAGGTCTAGCTTTCCATTCCATTATAGAGGATGCTGCATGGTCATCTCTTCATAACATTACAAGTTGGATACTATATCTTGATCCAGGGCAGGGTTTGCTAGAGCAATTTTGCATGGATTCATAGAAAATGTTTCCTCACTTTCTTCCTCTACTCCCTCCTCCTCCCTGGGTTCATTTGGCACAGTCATGTGTGTGAAGAATACTGCAACATTGAATAGAAGGACATAGAATAGTTGTGTAAAATCTTACCATAGCCATAGATGTCTTTCTCTTGTATGTTGCAGTATTCTGTCCCACCCACCTTCCCCCCTACAACTTGTTTCTTCCTAGGTTGACTACTTCTTTGTTTGGCCTTTGGACTCTTGTTCCTCTTAGGGCTAACTTATTCTGAGGATGGTACGTGCGGGATGTCCCTTCTATGGCTGAGGTTGTCCGTATCTACGTGCGATGTCCCATGTACTGGCAGTGGCTATAAGCTTTTGTATACAGGCCATACGTTTGGACGATGGGCAGAATACTACCCATATGTAAAGAATACTGCAACATAGAAGAGGAGAACATCTATGGTTATGGTAAGATTTTACACAACTATTCTTTAGAATAGTAATCAGAAAAGCAGTTGGTACTTGACCTGTTAAAATTCTGACATAACAGTTGTTTTTATAACATTACTGTACTTTCCGCATCTAAATAGTATTCATAATGAGTATTTGTAACCTACATTCTTTTGCTGTTATTTTTTGCTGTCACTCATGTCATGTCTATTTCTGTCTGGTATTCCTGCTGCTCGATCGTTTTGGGGCAAATATTACTTTATGCAATGCACCTTAATTTCTGTTGTACAAATATTTTGCTTGTATCTTGCACTGTATATGCTTGTAGATCTTTTCTGAGCTCTTCATGGTCCTCTAGTGAAAAATAGTACAAAACCAGTGAACACCTTAACAAGCAAAATGTTAACTATATAGATAAGTAAACAGATCTATGTTTGTGAGAGTCGGTAGTGGAAATGACCATGAATTAAATATGACTAATGTAGGTGCATTTTATGTGTCCAGTTCTAACGAGTAAACTTTGCAGAGGGTAAACTGAGAGGTTGGGAGTAACGTTTGGATACTTGAAGACCTGTGCTTCGTCTGGGAGGCTTTGGTATTATGACAGACTCCTGAACATTGAATTGCACCACATAACAGACTGCATGTTGTAGAGCTCAGGGTCTCAGATATTTTTTTCTGAAATTCTAGAAACTGGTGATGTGTAATGTTTAACAATTTTTGATAATCTGGATTCAATTTTAAGTCAAGTGTGTTACATAATTTACTAAAGTATATTTTAAAACTGATTTGTCATTGCTGTTATTGTGTATATTATACATAATTTACTAAAGCATATTTTAAAACTATTTTGCCATTGCTGTTATTGTGTATAGCATATAAACTAGGTGCTTTGTGTTCTACTGCCAAATAGTTACTTGAGTTTGTAACTATTTGTAAATTACCTTTGGCCTGGTTGTGGCTCAAGAGAGTCTTCAGACCTGATTATTTATGTGATCATAAAATGTAAAAGTAAAAATGATACAATGAATGGGTCATTACTCTTAAAAAATGAGCAATGCTGATTAGACAGCCCAACCAGCATGCCTGTTGTAAATCGAGCGTATAGCAACAGAAAAGTGCCATTCAGCGGCCAAACTTTTCTTCTGGAATAAACTACAGAGGGACATTGCAAAGCAGAAGCAAAATCGGGTGCTTTCTCAAAACTAAAGGAGCAGAAATGTACCAGATTTTTCTTCAGTTTTGCACTATCCCTCCTTAAATCCCGTCAGAATCTTGTTTCTCAACTATCCGAATCTTTGCAGAATGTCCAGGTATTTACCTAATAGTTCTATACTTTTCAGAATTAAAAGAAAATTTTCTTGCAACCCAGTGGGGTTGAACACGTTAAGTAGTAGATAAGCGGGGGGGGGGGGGTCATCCTCCACAAAACAGGTAGACATTACTCTATAACACAGTACAGCAGCACTGGTATATTGTGCTATCATGGGAATGTAACTGCCATACTCATGCACAGTGCATCAAAAATTGAGGAAGAACAGGAAACAACACAGAGGAACACTATAGCACCATAATACAAAGGCATTATTTAAGAAAGTTAAGCAATTTATTTCTTAAGTAATATCTTTGTATAACAACAATAACCCACTCGTGGTGTGGATGTATCAGGATTTGCTCATGGTTGGCTTTGTTTAATCACTCTCTGGCTTCGCCTTCATGATCAAACCACGTCAACCGTGGGTGAATCTTAATATGCTCACACTCATTTGTGAGTTATTACTTAAATATATAGTTGTGTACTAGCTATGCATTAATTATGTATTGAGTGAAGTGGACCATACTGGAATAGCTAAGAGTGCTGTGTGATTGACAAAGTAAAATGCAGGAATGACTTGTAGGATTTAAAAGTAAAATACAGGAATGACTTGTAGGATTAATTGACCAATCCAGTGTTGCTCTCTGTACATATCCAGTAGTTGGAAAGGTCATAAGCCATGTTTCTTTAAGTAAGCAAGTTCGTTAGCTTTCCCGTTTGCCAGAAGTAGTTAGACATTGTGTATACAATGCTGTTATAATCATGTTTGGTTACTTGAAAGAGTGTGGACTTTGAAGCATGCTGTCCACCTCTCCTAAAGTACATATATCTTTTATTCCATTTGGGACCTTAGGTTTTACTGTTTGAGTAAAATAAATCTTTTTCACCTTATTAATGAAATGAATGTGCTTTTCATGTTCTTTTCCTGATTTGCAGTAGCAGGGACTGCACTTTCTTTCTTTAATTTAGCTATTAATAATGAAAAAGCAATAAGTGTGGAATGTGGTAAGAAACCTGAGGACATGATCTCATTTTCATTCAGAACACACTTCCCGGTTAAATGAAAATTATCTAATTTTGTAGATATGCTGCCTCAGTAAGTGGGCTAATGCATGCCTGCCTGAAATGTAGCCTTTTCAATATTTTTCTAGGAACTTTAACGCCGGAGAAAATTAAAGCTGTATATTGCACTGTATTTATCATGGGTACAGAATTACATGATAAAAAAATCAAGAAATGTGTCTTAACAGATTCATTGATTGGTTTGATTTAGTGTTTGATAAGTTATCTAAAAATATAAAACCCATAAGGTTCGGATATGTGTTTTCAGATATGACTCAAAAGGTTTGATCGACTTAGGAGACATTCGGTCTCTTACTCTGCAAGTTGAGTAAAAAATGTAAAAGCTAAACCTAGACATGCAGACTGTAAGATGCACACAGACTTCACTACCCCCCACATAAGAACATACTACACAAGTGATGACTGAGACCATAACATTCCTTGCCATATACATCTTTATGCAAACCCTTTTCAAGCATTTACTGGTGCTTATCTTCCAAATCGAGCAGAGCTGTACATTATCTTATTTGAGGCATTACTGCATCGGGTCTATATTACCTATCTTGAAACACAGACGCTATGAACGTCACAAAGCACCCCAATGAGGCCAATCCAGCGGCAATAAAAACCACACGACACAAAAGTGGTTTAACGCTTTCATTCACTTTACTTATGGAACTTAAGAAGTTCCATAAGTAAAGTGAACGAAAGCATTAAATCACTTCTGTGTGGTGTGGTTTTTATTGCTGCTGGATTGGGTCTATATTACCTAATTGAAACGTCAGCTCAGCGAATACCTTAACATTGACATACAAAAATTGAAACCCGAAATACCATAACAGCAAAAACTGGTATGTTGAATTATTATAGTTGGCCAAACTCACCCAGTGCAGCATTTAGTTTTACATTGTTCACCAGCAACCCAGGCTCGCGATGTTGACCAACTATTGTAATTCAACATTTTGAATTTCGGCGATTAGGTGTTTCGTGGTTATCAGAGTTCGATGTTTGTGTGTCAGTCTTATGGTATTCACTGAGTTGCCGTTTCGATTAGGTAATATAGACCCACTGCATCCTGGGCCCAGATCTTGTTGTCTTGTTGCACCCCTTCTTTGCAGTGGTAGTCTGGGACTGCAGCACAAAATGGAGCAGCTGTGTTACCATTAGAGACATAGTGAGTCAGAGGTTACATAAAGGTGCATTTTGGGATTGTAGAGGAATTAATGTGACACAACTGTTTTTTTGTTTCTGTATTATTTTTATTTATTTAATGACATTTGACTACCAGGAAACCCAGTTGGGTAGGAACCCATTTTCAGAGGAGACCCAAGGAAAAAAGCTCCAGAGTATTACACAACATTTTAAAACAATAATTTTAAAGTCAGTGTAGCTCTTACTTTATGGTCATCTCCTGCAGTAGTTTAGAACACTGGAACTAACTCATAGCATAGGTATCAGATTTCCACAGTCCCACAGAGCACAGCTGATTTCTTTCAGGCATGTGCAAAACTTGAATAATGTATAGCGCTTCCACATTTTCATTTATTTTTACGTCTGTCACAGTGGCTTATTAGTAATACATCTTCCTCACAGCTCCTGGGTCTGGTATTCAGTCTTGACTTCCATTTACTTTATGTGTGAAATTTACATTTACTCCCTATGTACTCCATGTTCTTCTCATTTCATAAATATGTGCCCATTCATTGGCTGCACTAAATTGTTCATGTGCATGTATTATGTTTACTCTTGATTTTTACCTCGGGTCGTGGCTGAAAAAGGGTCTGAGGACCAAACCACATACCAACTTAACAAATGGTAAATGCTTCTTTGCTTTTTTCTACCACAACCACAAAACATAGCTGAGTAACATTTTTTCCTTATGTAAAAAAGGGCTGCTTTGTTTTAACTCAGTAGTGGATTTCTGTATACAAAATATTTTTTTTCTTTGTTTTTGTTTGGTATTTTAGTTTTCAGTCCCAGACTCAAATTCCTTTTCTACATCTGTCCCAAAACTCTCAAGTAAGGGCTGTCTTTTGACAGTTTGCCTTTGAATGTCTGTGGTTGCTCCTTTTTCTGCCTAGGCCCTCAGCAATATACCTGCTACTGCTATTTAAATGTTAATTGGATTTTGTTATTTATGATTAAACTTAGTGTCAAACAAAACATTCAGACAAAAATAAGATCGAACGTCCATAACGTCAGATGACTTAAATGTCGAACAAGTGAAACATCGAAGAAGGAAAACAAGTTCCTTCCTCAGTGTTTGCACTAAACCGCCCCCATAACACTAGCCTCCAATTTGACAGAATAGTGGCAGTGTTATGGGAAGGGTTTGTTAAAGTATGGTATAGGTTTAGGTTGGGGCAGATTAAGGGTTCGCATGCATTACTAAGGTGAGCAAAACCTCCCTACACCGTACCCTAAAATGACCCTTCCCGTAACACTGACACTACACAAGACACACTCATACAGACAAACATGCACTGATACACTGTATAAAAGTAAGATTTAAACCGTTACCTAACCCTGACACTAAAACACACACCCACAACACCTATGCCATTATCTAATCCGTACCCTAACACCTAAACACACACAACCCCCTCCCAGTCCTCACTCACCACTTTCGAACAAACAGTACCTTGAGATTTTTAACGTTTGGCAGTCTTTACCACCTCTGTCATTTCTCAAATAAAGCAATGTTTGACTGGACATTAATTGTAACCTGATAAACCTGAATAGAGGAACCTAATGCAAACCTACCTTATCCAGCAGAAGTGTTAGGTGAATGAAGCTCGGTCTGCTTCAATATCTGGGAAGGAGGACTGTGGTATTACAGAAGAGCAGTGGCTCCCACATGAAGGTTTTTTTTCCTGCATTATTTTTATTTATTTAATAACATTTGTTTACCAGGAAAGCCCAGCTGGGTAGGAATCCATTTTCAGAGGAGACCCAAGGAGAAAAGCTCGAAAGTATTACAAAACATTTTAAGAACAATAATTTTACAGTCTTTAAGAATTGTACAAAAAACAAGTACAGTTTAATTATACCAAAATTAAACATAATGTGAAAACATTGGTTAAAAATAGATGCACATTATAGGTTCATAGGTTCATACTAGGCTATCTGCCCTAGGGCATTTATAAGCCTAGCCAGAATGTGTTTGGCTTTCGCCACCCATTTTAAATTAATTTTGCTATGCCCTTTTTCGAGGTTAGTATACTGTGCCTCTGTCTAACAGTGACACAGAAGTGATACCCGGGGTAAACCTACGATCTCCCATCCACTCATCAAGATTCCTCTTGAAGAGCGTCAATGAGGGACTCTGCCTAACCTGGACTGGGATTTTATTCCAGAGTGAAGGGAGCCTCTGGGTTATGAATCTGTCCCTCCAGCATGTCCTATTTATTTCAATGCTGAGGTTCAAGTCTCTCGAGCGGGTAGCTCGATGGGATTTGGATTTTCTGAGGTGCAGCATGTCCATTAATTCCGGGTTGGACATGGCTTTATCGTCAGGCACAGATCGCCTCTGAACAGGCGGTATGCCACTGAGTAGAGCTGGAGTTTCTTTAACCGGGCAGCATATGGCATCTGTTTGAGCCCTTTGATCCTTTTGGTGAGGTACTTTTGGGGTCTTTCCAGTTGCTGCAGGTGTCTGGTAAGGTACATCCCAAAAGGGGCATTGTACTCAATTGTGGGCCTGATGAGGATGAGTAAAGAGGCACGATGACCTCCCTGATCTAGATGTGAATCCCTTCATGATTAGGTGGGCTATATGAAATGTTTTTCTAACCACTTTGGCCACGTGGTTGTCAAATGAGAGATTGCTATCAACTTGGGTCCCCAGGTCCTTAATTACTTCTTCTGTACTTAATGGATTACCACCTATGTGGTAATTTGTGGGCACTTTGTTTTTGCCAAAGGGGATGACTATACACTTTTGGCATTTAGCTTGAGGCCATGGCTCTGGCACCAGTTGTCTGTTTCTATGAGGCCCTTTTGGAGGATGCTTGTGTCGGCTGGAGAGTCGATTATGGTGCAGTTTGCAGTCATCTGCGAACTTGGTCAGCCACAGTCCTTCCGTGTTGGCCTGTACCTCCGAGAAATATATACCGAACAAGAGAGGTCCCAGGACTGAGCCTTGTGGGACACCACTTGTAACTGGTTTGGAGTCTGACATGGCTCCAGCAATTCTAACCATGTGGGTTCTGTCCTTGAGCCAGTTTGCAATCCATCTAGTGACATAGGGGTTTATATTTAAGCTGGTGAGCTTATCTATAATGCCCGAGTGGGGTATTGTATCGAAGGCTTTTGCGAGATCCAGGTAGGCTGTGTGGACCACCTTCCCCTCGTCAATGGCCTTGGTGACTGTTTCAAAGAAATCAACCAGGTTTAAGAGGCAGGGTCTGCCCTTAACAAAGCCGAACTGGGTAGGATCCAGTGTCTGTAGGTCCCCAATATCTTTATTTATGAGGTCCATGATTTATAAAAGAATGATTTAATAGTTAGAAAAAATTTAGCCAGTTGGTAGAGAAATTAAAGGTAAGTTAGCATAATGCAAACAGAAATTCCAATATGAAGTGAGAGAAGAGCAGGCTTATGTATATTCAGAGAGAAATTGATAGAAGTAATGAAGTGAGTGAAGAAGGGAGAGTAAGGAGATGTGAGGTATGAATAGACATTTGCCCACATTTAGAGATGTAGTTTATCCTGGTGTTCAGCAAGAATAGATGCCGTGTTTGGATAGGAAGCCTTTCAGAATGCTTTTGAAGGATGGGACGGAGGGTATTGACCTGATGGATACAGATAAGGAGTTACAGACCTTAGCAACATGGTAGGAGTACAGACAATGCCCAGCAGATCTGACAGGTTTGTGGCCATCGAATCATAATGACTGATTGGGAACATAGTTGTGTAGAATGTTATTTAGTGCTGGACAAGCAGATGGATGTTGGGTAATTTTTATAGGTGGTAAGAAGCTGTGTATATGTTAGGAGATGGTGTAGTTCTAACCAATTTAGACTTTTTAGTGGTATATAGTGGTGCATTCTAAAAGGAATATTTGCTGCAAATTTAGCAAGTTTGTTATAATATTGCTCAAGTTTTGATTTTTATGATGCCTGAAGGTTATTAAGGATGATGGGAGTAAAATAAAGAAGTTTGGGGAGGATATTAGTTTCAAGTCAAGTGTTGCTTTAGTTAGATTGGTGAGAAAGTTTTTGGGTCTGTAAAGCATCCCTAGTTTTTTGATGAGTTTTTCTTATGCAGTTATGTATATGCAAACTTAAGATCATCCACTGCCATCCCTAATAAATTGCTGTGAAGAGTTACTTAAGTGGTTATATTATCAAAAGAGAGAACTTTAACTTTTGTTTCTGCATGGGAGTGGGGAAAGTAGAAGTTTGATGTTTTTCAGGGTTGAAAATGAGTTATGAATTACAAGGCTATGTTTCAGTCACTGTCAGAGCTTCCTGAGTAATTATCTGGAGGTGTGCCATGTTGTCAAATGTGCAAATGAATGTGGAATCATCTGCATGCTCTATTAGGGAGATCTGTTGTGTGGATGTGTGGAAAGTTTGAAGAGAATGTTAGAGGAAGGAACCAAGGATAGAGCTTTGTGGTATATTGGGGGTGACTGGGAGATATGGAGAGAGGGTGGAGCCATTTTACTGACTGATACCTATTAGACAGGAAGTTTTTGAACAATAAAAGGGTGGGCTGAGAGAGAGACCCAAGGAGGACATTTGAAGTAGAAGCTTGCTGTGACAAACTGCGTTGAAGGCTTTAAACAAGTCTAAAAATAAGAGTAGCTATTGACAGTATCTATATTGGTTAGAAGTGCAGTGTTAGTACTGTAGAAATGGATGGAAACTATGTTGTGTGAGGATAAGAGTTCTTTCTGTAGGAAATAGTTTAGCGATGGTTTTAAGTACATTTTTCAAGTATTTTGGAGAGGAGGGATAAGTTTGCTTTAGGTCTAAGGTTAGTAATGTCTGTTGAATTTCCTCCTTTGTGCACAGGGATATTGTGACTTTTTCCAGAAAGAGGGAATGTGGGATTCCTGCGTTGACCTGTTTATAAAGTTTGAGATAGTGTAGGCAATGCTATCAGCTGCTATTTGTAAGGTACTCCCTTAGAAGATCATCACCTGAAGTAGAGCATGGTTTTAATTTGTTTGAGTCATTTTATATAGGATACTGGCACAGGTTTGAAGGTGAAAGTGGATGTGGTGATATGTGGCTGCTGGGCAGGGTTAGGATTTGATGTTGGGGAATCTTTGGTTAGAGATGCTATACTATCGATGAAAGAAGACTTGAATTGTATTGCAGTTTCAATTGATGAGTTATTGATAGAGGGGTTATGGTTGAATTTATCCTGGGATGCAAGATTTCTTTAATGGCTGTCCAGAATTTTTTAGGGTTGTGTTTACTATTCTGAAAATCATTATGGTATAGATTGTTTTGTCTTCATTAATTTTCTTTTTAGTGTGATTGTGAAGCATTCCACAGTTTTTAAGATATTGTGCTGTTTTATATTTTTGCCATTCTTTCCATGTTTTTTCCCTCTGTCCTGCATTACCATTCTACTCTTTTTGATTAGCCAGATTGCATTGTTTTTAATCTCCTTTCTTGTAGGAGGTGCAAGGCTAAAGATATGCAAGAAAGTTGTACTGAATTCAATGTCATCTAAGGGGAGGATTTTTAGGAAGTTCCAGTTAATAGATGATAGAGTAGTAATGAACTTTTATGCGTTAAACTTGGAAAAGGTTGCATGTTTTATAAGGTTTACTATCATTATTTCGAATGGCACTCGGTCAACCGCACTATGTTCGACAACGGAACGTCGAACACGGCAATGTCGAACTTTAAAAACAAGCCTAGGAATGGGATTTAACATGGGTCGAGACAGGGGCGAGGTTTGTAGTTCGGCAATAGCAGTGAACCCTTATCTCGACCCATGTTAAAACCCGTTCCTAGGCTTGTTTTTAAAGTTCGACATTGCCGTGTTCGACGTTCCGTTGTCGAACATAGTGCGGTCGACCAAGTGCCATTCGAAATGATAGTAAACCGTTTTATAAACATGCTGTATAAATGGACTTGTGAGATGTGTCACAGTTTGATTTCTCCAAGTCTTTTGGGTTTCTAATACTTTGATTGGAATGGACCCCATTCCTATGTCAAAGTATAATTAAAGTTCATGAAATTAGTATTTTTACAATCTTTTAATGTTAACCAAAAATGCTCTTCATAGCACCCACAATGTGGCCAGAATTACTCCTTCTGCAATTCATATGGAGTTACTATTTAAGTGGTACAGTGTGAAATATTTTCTGCTTAAAAACCTCAGCTTTGGCCGGCTAAGAACTTGCTGTATTCAACTGGACGTATAAGAGAATTTAAGTACCTTTATCTGCACTTTTTTTTCCTAAAAAATACAGTATTTAAATTGATTTTAACTGTGTTGCAGGAATATTAACTGAACTGGAAGTTTTGACTCTGCTCTTCAGTTAGTCCCACCCACCCTCCCTGTTTTTGTTTTTGTTTTTTTTTTTCTGTTAATCTTAGTGGCTTTGAAACTGCCTGCCCCTCTTGTAAATTTGTGTTTGGATACTCCTTCTGGGCCCATCTCATTTGCTCACTCAACTGAGTGCAGTGAGATCATATTCTGATTTCAGGCACTCCTACTGTGTACAAAGAGAGCATCTGGGAAACAGAAAAAAAAATAAGCTTGTTTCCTGCCTTTCCTGTTAAGTGGTATAGACTATTTGTAGGCTTCTGAGCCCCCAAGCCCTTCTGTGTTGGAGGGAAGCCTTCTAGCTTAGTTTTTTTTCTTATAACTAGCCAGTTTTCTAGTTTCAGCACTCAAATCTGTTACTTTGATCTCAGCACTTGTTCAGAAAAAAAAAAAAAAAAAATCATCTGCTTTTACTGTACTTGTTTCCACCTACTTTATTTTACTTTTGCATCATCTTAAAAGTACTCAATTGTATTTATTACTGCTTGGTGTAACTCATTCTAAGCCTTTTGGTTTAAACACTTGGGCTTCGGACCAGTTGTTTTGCACTGAGAGGGTTTGTGGTCTGCACTGTAGTGGCAGAACAGGTAGCTTACATCCTTCTAGGTTGGGAACTGCTGATTGAGGGCTCAGTGTCTGTTATTCTAAAAGTGTATTAATTCTGGTTTAAGCACTTGGGCTTTCAGGCCAGTTATTTTACATTAAGAGGGTTCGTGGTCTGCACTCTTGTGGGAGGAGAGGCTGGACTTTGCCCTTCTGAGCTGGGAATTTCTGGTTAAAGGCTTATAGTGCATGCATATCTGAACTGCTTCTTACTGAAGTTGGTGCGCCTGGTTTGCTGTGGCATAGACTGGATTCGGGCCTGCTGGATCTAGCTTTGTTTGTGTAACTTGAGCACTAATCCAGGCATTCTCTAAAGTATTCAGTTGTATTTATTACTGCTTGGTAGTAACGTGATTAAAGTGTAGCTATCATTCTAAGTGTTTTGGATTAAGCACTTGGGCTTCAGACCAGTTGTTTTACATTAGGAAGGTTTGTGGCATGCTCTGTGGTGGCAGGACAGGTAGCTTTCATCCTTCTAAGTTGGGAACTGCTGATTGAGAGCCCAGTGTTTGTTATTCTTAAAGTGTATTAGTTCTGGTTTAAGCACTTGAGCTTCAGGCCAGTTATTTTGCATTAAGAAGGTTCGTGGTCTGCACTCTTGTGGGAGAAGAGGCTGGACTCTGCCCTTCTGAGCTGGGAATTTCTGGTTAAATGTTTATAGTGCCTGAATATTTGAACTGTATCTTACTAAAATTGGTACACCTTGTTTGCTGTAGCATAGACTAGATCCAGGCCTGCTGAATCTAGCTTTGTTTATAGGCTTGTTGTTTGTTTGCTTGTTATTTCCCTGGAACGCTAATTCCACCTAATATGTGGCTTCTCAGCGCTTCTGTGGATCACTAGTGATATCTGCATTGCTTACTGTACTTATTTCCTTGTTTCACTTGAAAGAAAGTTACTGTTTGTCGTTTTTGCCTTTAAGTTACCTGCAACACATTGCACTTAAGTTACCTGGCACTTGCTCACTAAAGCAATTATATAAGTCAGCACTAAAAATTAAAAGCACTACACCCTCACTCCCCACTGGCCCTTGTTTTCAATTATTAAGGAATTCCCAATATTATTCTAGCATGTCCAAAGGTCAGTTGTCAATTTCCTCTCCGGTCCAGCTGGTGAATCTGGGAATCTTGAGGCAATGTTACAACTGCCTCATGTACACAGACAACCCTCTCCTCCTCCCAACAAATTCCAACACATGTGAGAGATGCAACCAAATAGCCAAACTGGAGGCTAAGCTCTCTCAACTCAGTACTGGCATAACCAGTCAGGAGGAGAAGGAAACCACACTCACTACAATTCCATTCTCACATAGACCTACCACGACAGCAAACCAAACACATAATCACGCAAAAACCTACTCAGAGGCTCTAAATAAAGATCTGCCTAAGCAGCAGAGACCTCCAAAGCAGACACCCAAACAACCGCTACCCCAAAACAAAACACGTGCAACACATATCTCACAAAGCCAGTGTGCCGAACAGTCACAGCCCTTAAGACTAAACAACACACCTGATACACTTTTAATAGGTGATTCTATCGTCAGGCACACTGACGTCCTGCTCACCAGGCTGAACAAGGAGAGGGTCACAGTGAGCAGCCTGTCGGGCGCTAGGATCCGCCACATAACACAAGCACTCAGGTCACTCCAAGGCAAGTACAAATATGACTCAGTCATTGTCCATGCTGGTGTGAATGACCTGAGATGTACCTCCCTGGACTACATGAAAAGAGACATAAAGGAGCTCTCTGAGCATGTAGCCCAGGCCGGTATGACCCTGACCTTGAGTAGCATCTTACTCACCAAGAATGATGCCACAATATGAAGACAAGATGATGAATTTCAACAATTGGCTTAAGTACTGGTGTCATTCAAAGGAGATCCAATGCCTGTCAGCTTGGGATGATATGCTCGACAAGCCACGATGCTTCGCTAGGGACGGCTTGCACCTGTCACCCCTGGGCCTTCGGATATTGGCAAAGGCTCTTGCTACCCCCATTGTGACTTTTTTAGGCAAGGCTCAAAAGACAAACCCACCTCCATAGGTATCACAAGGGATAAGAAACTAAGAGTAATGCTACTCAACGCCAGAAGTCTAAACCTCAAGATGCACTTTTCGAAACTCTCCTTAGCATGGAGAACATCGATATCTGTGCAGTAACAGAAACCTGGTTCAGGGCTCCCGAGAGCACCCCAGCACTACCAGGTTATACCTCATACCATGCTTTTCGGCCCCAAAACTTGGACCAAACCACAAAAGGAGGGGAAGTATCAATATTCATCAAAGATACCCACACCTCCAGGTTGGTGGCAAAGCACGAAGCATCAGAGATTATCCATGTGCAACTAACAGTGGGTAAAACTGCCTTCCAGTTTATAGCCTGCTACAGACCACCCTCCCAAACCCAGGAACCCCACTCGGCCTTCCTGAGAACACTGGAAAATATGAAGGTCTCTCCAAACACCATTATATTAGGCGACTTCAACTACCCAAACATAGACTGGGAGCATTACTCTAGCTCCAACACCCTAGCCCAAAGGTTCCTAGAATTTATAAACTCAAATGCTATGGAACAACTTGTTACCACTCCCACAAGAGGGGAAAACATACTGGACCTGATCATCACCAACATGGGGACTCTATGCTCCAGACCATTAGTGTATCCCTCACTGGTAAGATCAGACCATAAACTAATCTCACTGGATATTCACATCCCGACCCCACCCCCTGCCCAGAAAACCACAGTGAAAAACTTCTCTAAAACAGATTTCACACTCCTCAAAACCGAGGTGGAATCCTTCAAAGCCCCCGGGCCTGTGGAAAATACGGCCCAGACTGCAGAATCCTTTATAAACGCATCCTATGAACACCTTCAGGAATGCATGGATCATGCGATCCCAAATAAAACCAAGACCCAATCCTCCAAAGGCAGACGTTCTGTCTGGTGGACCCCAGCCATAAACAAACTATACAATAGAAGGAAGAAGCTATTAAATGATAGAGCAAAATCCCAAAAAGTGAAGGCATCACTGATCAGTATTAGCAAAAAACTACGGGCACTCATAAAATTGTCTAAGGCCATCTTCGAGAGAAAAATTGCACAGGACACTAAGGATAATCACAAGGCTTTCTTTAGTTATGTTAGGAACCTGGGTGGTAATTCCCAGATATGCTCAGAATTAGTCCAAAATGACAGTAAATACACTGAACCCACAGACATTGCCAACATCCTAGCTGACAGGTTCAGCGCAAACTCCCCCCCCCCCCCACAAAAAGGGCAAATATGTATCCCAGCAGAGTGCTGCCCCCCTGACATCTCAGATGCTCAGGTAAGAGCCGCCCTCTCCAAAGCAAAAAACACAGCATCAATGGGACCAGATGGTGTCCCGGGCTGCATCCTACATGAACTCCAAGAAGAGCTAAACCCAAACATAAAACTACTGTTCAATCTCAGCCTTACTACAGGATATGTGCCCAAAGAGTGGCATACAGCAACAGTGGTCCCTCTCCATAAAGGTGGTGCCTCAACAGATCCTGGAAACTATTGCCCCATAAGCCTGACTAGCTTGGTCTGCAAAGCTATGGAAAGGATCATCATGGACCTCATAAATAAAGATATTGGGGACCCACAGACACTGGATCCTACCCAGTTCGGCTTTGTTAAGGGCAGATCCTGCCTCTTAAACCTGGTTGATTTCTTTGAAACAGTCACCAAGGCCATTGACGAGGGGAAGGTGGTCCACACAGCCTACCTGGACCTCGCAAAAGCCTTCGATACAATACCCCACTCGGGCATTATAGATAAGCTCACCAGCTTAAATATAAACCCCTATGTCACTAGATGGATTGCAAACTGGCTCAAGGACAGAACCCACATGGTTAGAATTGCTGGAGCCATGTCAGACTCCAAACCATTTACAAGTGGTGTCCCACAAGGCTCAGTCCTGCGACCTCTCGTGTTCGGTATATATTTCTCAGAGGTACAGGCCAACATGGAAGGACTGTGGCTGACCAAGTTCGTAGATGACTGCAAACTGGGCGCCATAATCGACTCTCCAGCCAACACAAGCATCCTCCAAAAGGGCCTCATAGAAACAGACAACTGGTGCCAGAGCCATGGCCTCAAGCTAAATGCCAAAAAGTGTATAGTCATCCCCTTTGGCAAAAACAAAGTGCCCACAAATTACCACATAGGTGGTAATCCATTAAGTACAGAAGAAGTAATTAGGGACCTGGGGACCCAAGTTGATAGCAATCTCTCATTTGACAACCACGTGACCAAAGTGGTTAGAAAAACATTTTATATAGCCCACCTAATCATGAAGGGATTCACATCTAGATCAGGGGAGGTCATCCTGCCTCTTTACGCATCCCTCATCAGGCCCATAATTGAGTAGAATGCCCCTTTTGGGATGTACCTTACCAGACACCTGCAGCAACTGGAAAGACACCAAAAGTACCTCACCAAGAGGATCAAAGGGCTCAAACAGATGCCATATGCTGCCCGGTTAAAGAAACTCCAGCTCTACTCAGTGGCATACCGCCTGTTCAGAGGCGATCTGTGCCTGACAAATAAAGCCATGTCCAACCCGGAATTAATGGACATGCTGCATCTCAGAAAATCCAAATCCCATTGAGTTACGCGCTCGAGAGACTTGAACCTCAGCACTGAAATAAATAGGACATGCTGGAGGGACAGAGGCTCCCTTCACTCTGGAATAAAATCCCAGTCCAGGTTAGGCAGAGTCCCTCATTGACTCTGTTCAAGAGGAATCTTGATGAGTGGATGGGAGATCGTAGGTTTACCCCGGGTATCACTTCTGTGTCACTGTTAAGACAGAGGCACAGTATACTAACCTCGAAAAAGGGCATAGCAAAATAAATTTAAAATGGGTGGCGAAAGCCAAACACATTCTGGCTAGGCTTATAAATGCCCTAGGGCAGATAGCCTAGTATGAACCTATGAACATGTATTGGTAGCATATCTAAATATGACCGTAAATTATTTTTTATGAGACCCACTGCTTATACTACTATTGGAACTCGCTGGGTATCCTTCTTTCACATTGCCCTAGTTTCTGTCTGCAAATCCTGGTGTTTTGTGATTTTGTATGTGTCTGTCTGTATGTAGGACACTATAATCACTAGGTGCAGCAATTTCAGTAATCAATGCTACTTTTGTCTTCTTTTCATGGACTGCTATATCTGGTTTTCTCCCGTTTATTTTGAACAGTTGGTAATACATGATCCAATGTGATAAAACGGTCACCATTTTCTATAATGCTTTGTGGCTTATGCTTTCAGTGTTTCTTAGTTACGCCAATATTGTAATGTTTATGTAATCTCCAGTGCAGCAGACTTGCTACATTATTATGCCTTTCAGCACTGCCATTAGTGTGTAATACCCAGCAACAAAATGTGCAACTGTTTCCAATTCTGTTTTACAAACCTTACATTTATCTGTTTCTCCGACACGTTCAATGTACTTTCTAAACCAGCGTATACACAGTGCACTATGCACGGGCTGCCAATATTAACCTTTCGTGTTTTGGTTAAATTCACCTCTCCTTAACAGTTCCTACACCAGATCCTGATTGACTTGTGGTTGTTCCAGGAGTTTTCTGTACTTGCAATTATATTTATGCCTTTTCCACATTTCTTGCCTAATTATCTGATCATTAATCTTATATTCTTTCGTTTTTTTGCAAATTCGGTTACAGTCTCATTTTTGTCTACTTCTTATTTGATTTCCTTTCCCATTTGACACTGGTATGCTTCTGCTAAACTAAGCAGGAAAGTCATTTTAGACTTGTTCTCCTCATGTTTTAAAACTTTATGTTTGGATCTTACGAGGTCAGCAGATATGTATGCAGTCTGCAGATTTGTACATGTAACCAATTTCGAGAAGGCCCATATCTCCTTCAAAAAGGGGAATATAGAATCTTAATATACACTGATCCTTATAAATCATTTAACAAGTGTGAAGCATTTTTCTTGTTTTCTTGTCCAACTGATCCAATACTTTTTGGGGCTAATCAGTCACCCCAAAACTGTAGGTTAGAACAGGAAGAGCAATTTGGTTTATGGGTTAAACTTTCTTCCTAGATGTCAGGGCTATTTTCACTATTAATTTTAGTCTTCTAAAATATGCCTTATCCAGTCTCGCTGGGACAGGACTTCAGGCTGGATAAACAAATGGCTGGTTAACCAGAAAAGGCATACAAAATAGCATGTATAGGTTATAAATCAGCTAGAATAACAGAATTTGTGTTAGTATGCATTTTTGTAAAGAATATGAAGTCTAAAACTCAAATGTCTGTCATTATTTGGCCTAGAGGAGGCAGAATTGCTGTCTTTTCTGTTATCTTTTACTAGGGCTATGACAGAAATTTGATGACCGGTTAAACAGGAGGCCGGTTAAAGAGAGGCCAGGCAATAGGAAGTCTACTGTACTAAACTATTATGGCATATGTTCACGTCTTATTGTTGATCCTCCTTCAGATCCCAAATGTTTATACACTCCCTCCTGCTCAAGTTCCTTTTTATCACATTCCTGTCCCAGACTGATATTTTCTTGGTACTGCAGCTTTCCTTCTTTAAAATTTCCTTTTGTACGTTTATCAAGACTAAATGACATTCTTATATCATCTGAGAAAGTTTTGACCACTTGCAGTTGTGCTTTTATTTCCTCATCTGACGAGCTATACAGTTTTAAATCATCCACAAAAAGAAGGTTAGAGAAGTCTTTACACTTTGTTTTCAAGGAGCCAAATTGTAACCATGGCCTAATCTGTTAAGTAGGCAGCTTAATGGGTTAAAGACGAGAGGAGCGGTGACAGTCACCCTGGAATATATCCCACTTTCAGTTTTTATCCCAAGGATAAGAATTTGTCCTTTGTCATGGCTTAGCTACAGAGTGGTTTGTCAGTGTAATGCAATCGATCAGTGCAGGGTGTATCTTATACATCAGTAAGCACTCCTTTATCCATAAATGTGGGATATTGTTGAATGTTTTTTGTAATTTATACATGCCATATTTAGATTCTTCCATTTGACTGTTTAGTAAGAAATGATTGTTTGTTCCATATGACTTTCTTTTATTACCCTTTTGATCTATTGTCATAATTGAGTTTTCTTCTAAATGACTATAAACTCTATCAATGTCAATTCTAGTATATAGTTTATACATCGTCGGAAGGCAAGTTATTGATCTGTAGTTTTTAGAATAGCTTGCAGGTTTACTCTTAAGGAGGAGTATTGTTTTTACTGTTAATCAGGTTGATGTCTGTTCAGGATGCGCATATAAATAGTTCTTGCTCTGGAATAAATCTTTCAGTAAAAATGTTAATACTTTTAGCCAGAACATCCCATTTCATATCCTGTACATTTGAATTTATTGCTGTTTCTTTTACTTCAGTCTGTTCAGCATCTATGTTATGTTCCACAGGGTCTTCATACCTATTTCTCCAAAATGTGTCTGTTTCATCTTTTTTTATGGTATTTCTCTTCCTTTTGCCTTGTTTCCCAGTTTCATAAGTGAATCATTTATTTTGTACTTTTCCTTTATATTTATCTGCATATCTTCTGATTTCTTCTGCCTTTGCTGATATCTTTAGTTTATTATTTGCAGTAGTGTACAGTAGATCCTGCTTTGTTCTGATACAAATCCCTTTTCTGCAGAAGGGCGACTGGATGTGCTCTATAGATCTCAAAGACGCATACTATCAAGATGGCCAGGGCGTCCAGAGATCACCTGCGCTTCCGGCTGGGAGCCAGTCATTTCCAGTTTCGCGCTCTGCCCTTTGGTCTCACCTCGGCCCCCAGGGTGTTCACCAAATGCATGGCAGTAGTAGCGTCTCACTTGAGACGAAAGGGATTCCGGGTGTTTCCTTATCTAGACGACTGGCTCCTATCCACCACCACCGAGTATCATCTTCTACAAGCCAGGGACTACACCATCAGTCTTTGCTCTTCACTAGGCATAACGGTGAATTTTGGAAAATCTGTCTTATCGCCGTCACAGCGTATCTTATTTATAGGAGCACAGCTAGACACTTCCCTGACTCAAGTTACTCTCCCCCCACCAAGAGTATCAGACCTCAGGCATCAAATTTCGCTCCTTCTTCACAACAAGAGAGTCCCTGCACAACAAATATTAAGAGTGCTAGGCTTGATGGCAGCCTCCCTTCTTGTAGTTCCTTTAGGCAGGATGCACATGAGGATTCTTCAATGGATGCTATTCGCCCAGTGGTCGTATCTACAACTTCCACTGTCTCACGAAATCTTGATCACGAATTCTTGCAAGAAGGATCTCTTGTGGTGGATACACAGTCAAGAGCTAACACTAGGACGACCGTTTGTATTACCCAGTCCGGTAGCAACTCTAACCACGGACGCTTCCCTGATAGGGTGGGGGGGATTCTTTCAGGGACAAACAGTCTAAGGTCATTTGTCCAGCTTGGAGTACAATCTGCACATCAATGTTCTAGAGCTGAGGGCAGTGTTTCTAGCGTTGCAACACTTTCACAAGTCCTTACCTCAGGGAACAGTGACAGTTCAGACAGACAACATGTCAGTGGTCTGGTACATAATCAAGCAAGGGGGAACCAGATCTTACTCGTTATGCGGAGAGGCCCTCAGAATTTGGCAATGGGCAAAGTCCACTGGACGCTTTCTGATAGCAACGCACATCCCGGGGACTTCCAACGTAATCGCGGACAGGCTGAGCAGAGCCATCCTGTTCCCTCACGAGTGGTCCCTCAATCCTGAAGTGGCAGAAGAGATCTTCCGCAGATGGGGCCAGCCTTGCTGCAACCTGTTTGCATCCACATTGAATGCCAAATGCAGAAGCTATTTTGCCCTGTTACCCCCTCCAGGGGGTGTCCCCAGGGACGCACTGGTATGCGATTGGCCCCCGGGTTTCCTGTATGCCTTTCCTCCTATTCCACTAATTCCCAGGTTTTTGCAGAAAGCCAAACGTCTAGACAGGACCATCATACTAATAGCCCCATTCTGGCCTCGACAAATCTGGTTTCCCTTCCTTCAATCTCATCAAGTGGAGGAACCATGGATGCTGGACCCGGAGCCAGACCTGTTGACGCATTCGTTGGGAGTTCCTCACACCTTTCTCAAGTCCCTCAAACTGACAGCTTGGCTGCTCCGCTTCCCATTTTAGCCAGGTCGGAGTTACTATCCCCTGCAGTACAGCAAATTATTGTATCTTCCTACAAACCATCTACAAGGAAATTGTACAACAGCAAATGGAACCGTTTTACGCACTGGGCCTCCAAACAAGGTATAGATCCATTCGGGGCTCCAGTACACAAGATACTAGATTTTCTTGCCACACTTTTTCAAGAACGAGCATCAATATCCACTATAAGGGTTCAACTGGCGGCTATATCCAATTTTCATATTGGCCGTGAAAATGGTTCTCTTATGTCCCACAGACTTTGTAAAGCCTTCATGAAAGGTACCTTTCACCTCCGTCACCCCTTTCATAATCCAATAGCACCTTGGAATCTTAATCTCATGTTGTCACAACTCATGTTGCCCCCTTTTGAACCAGCAGCCACAACTTCGTTAAAGTTCCTGTCATGGAAAACACTTTTTCTGGTTGCCATCACTTCCGCCAGGAGAGTTTCAGAGCTACAGGCTCTATCTATCCAGGCTCTATCTATCCAACCCCCGTACATGATTTTTCATCCAGATAGAGTAACCTTGCGCACCAGTCCGTCCTTCCTTCCTTCCGAAGGTTTGTTCGATTCAGAACATCAATCAATCTATCGAACTACCTACCTTCTTTAAAAATCATTCCAATAAGTTAGAATACACATTGCACAAGTTGGATGTTCACAGGCAAAGATTTTACTTACATAGGACAAAAGAGTACAGAAAGTCAGATCAACTATTTGTCTCATATGCTGACCAAAGGAAAGGACAGGCAGTAACGAAGGTTACCTTATCCAAATGGCTCTCAGATTGCATAAATTTTGTATATGCTGAATCGAAACAGCAACTCCCTTTCAAACCCAGAGCTCATTCTACAAGGGCGATTGCTGCCTCTTCAGCTCATACCGCTCGTTTGCCTTTAGATACCATTTGTGCAGCGGCAACTTGGGCAAAACCACATACTTTTATCGCCCACTATAAGCTAGACAAAAGCTCCAGGGACAGGGCGACGTTTGGTTCCACTGTACTCAGGAATGTTCTCCCTTGAGCCACCCAGGAAAAAGGAGCTAGGGACGCTACCGTGTGTAAGAACAAACGGCGAGATTGAACAATTTCACATTAAGAAGTTATGTCTTACCATAACGTTCCATGTGAATTGTTCATCTCGCCTTTGTTCTTACATTCCCCCCCCTCCATCCCCCGTCCTGCGGTCTGGGAGAACCGTTTCAACTAAATTCCTTTTCAGCCTTTTCTAGATATGGTTAGCATGTTATTGTACATTAGTAATGGCATCTTTTCTCCTCTACTTGACAGTAGGGTTCCAGACACTGTGTAGTATCTGTTTATAAGTGTTCTAGACACAGTTCTAAAAGGGATTCTTCTGGTATAGCAAACTAGATCTGAGGGTTAGCACCTGAGGATCATGGGATATTACTGTGCCTCGAGCTTTCTCGAAGATGCGGAGCTGGTGATGCGGCCGACTCGGAGCCTGAGAAAAGGCGCGTTTGATTCATCACGTCTATCTTACTAAGTATTTCATTCCCTCTTCTATACTCCTCTAACAGTGACACTTCTTGTCTTAATTTCTTTATAGTTTTATCTATTCGATAGTTCCATGATGGCATTTGATTTCTTCCCTTCCTTTCCCTTATTGCCCTGTGTTTTTGTGGTAAGACTTTGTCTGTTATTCATTTAGCTGCACAATACTATATACTTCTCTTATATCTTATGAATTTCTGAGAACAGTCTTATTCATTTGCTTTATCAGACTTCTAACATTTTGGATCTTATTGACTTTGTTTCTTTCATTAATCTTAGTATGTCTATCCATCTCCATTAAATCAAGTAACTCTTCCCTTAGATCAATTTCTTCTAAACTAAGGTCACTTCTTTGTTCTCTGTTTCTTGTGGGCATTCTACTAAAAGTTCCAGAACGTCTTCCTGTGACATATTCTCTTTATCTTCATCCTGTGTCATCCGTTGCTATTTCATATGGGAACTCAGTGGCTTGTCACTTCACAACATTGTCTACGTCAGAGTTGCCACTGTTTTCTGCTTCTTCCCTTGCTATGCAACTCCAAATTAACTTTTGTACTGGTTTCGTACCGAAGGCTCCGAAGTATTTTCATATGGCAACTAATCACATTCTTCCTGTTCTACCGCTTTCTCCTTAATTTGGGGACGCATTGTTCTATCATGCTGTGATGTTCCTAGAATTACATTTTCTACACTAAATCTTTAACTTTGCAGGTAATCCATAACCTCAGTTTTTGTTTCTTTAACTTCTCAATTACTAATCCTCTTTTCTAGTTTCCCCCTTTGTTTTCTAATTTCTTTGTAAATCCTAAAACTATCTCAGTGCCAGCCAGTGCGCAGTTCTCACATCTGTTGTTTTGATCTTTGTGTGGTCATTTGTACAGTAAGCCGTTTCAGATTCAGGTAAGTGCCTCTGTCACACTGCCACCCCAGCTATCGGGAAATTTGTAAATAATTCTGTCATTTGAGAATATTGATATGATTTGTACAAAGTGTGTGTAAAGTACTGAGCTAAATTGGAACAGCATGCCTTACTGGCATAGAACAGGAATGTACCTACACTATTGTGATTGTTTCGATGTATATGTTTAATGGAAACTGGAACACAGGAGGATAACTTGAAAAAATTCAGAGAAAATAGTTGAAATTAAATTATTTTTTTTTATAATTGCTGGGCCATAAATAGAAGATGTTATCTCTCAGTTTCAGTGCAGTAGCAGACACAATGTCTAGAACTGGAACTTTTTTATATAGTCTTGAAAGAGATGTAATTACTAGGTTTGAGATGTAGAAGTGTTATGACTTGCAGGATCTGCAAAGATCTGAGAGAGCTGTATTTTTCACAGGGAGATGCTAAATTCTGTTAGTCCTGACAATGGGGGGGGGGGGGTTAACTTGGGAAATAAAGTTAGGTGACAAAAGTTGATGTCATCCAAGCTACCCCAGCAGTAATGTATGATATCAATTTAAGAAATCTCTGAGAGAGAGAGAGAGAGAGAGAGCGCATGTTGTATTTGTATTTGACCTGACAACATCCACTCATCACCACTTCTGCCTGCTTGTTGTTATGCAAGTAAGTTTTTAGGGCATATTAACTCTCTTAGATTCAGACAGGAATATAGTAAAGTATGTTTTCTTTATTTATTTGAGACTGTCCTGCAATGTTGTTTTAACTATTTCCTGTGATTTTGAACTCTGATGTAAATGATTACTTGCTGAGCATTGTCTTGTTCTTTTATTTACGATTAAATACATTTAAACCTTTCAATTGTGGCTTGTCTGTTTAAAAGATATTTAAGTTCTTAGAGTACTTGTGTATCTATGTGGTGACTGGTACAGGTCATTCCTAAATAGCCTTACTTTTGGTCAGACTACCATTTGGATTAATAGTAACATTACACAGTAGGATTGGACACCCTTTGTTAAGGATCTTAAAGTAGATGATAAAGAGTTGGCTGATGGCAGTGAAAACTACCTTATAGTCTGAGCAGAAGGGGGCATAGCTAGTAAACCTGTGCCAGCCTTTCCCAGGTGTGTGTGTGTCTATATATAAATCAAATCTCAAATAGTGTGTGTGACAGCTACTTGAGCAGGGACCCGAAGCAGTGGTTGGACAGAGAGGGTGCTGGAGGTCTTAGCTTGGCCAAGCAGCTGGGATCACAACCCTATAGCTGTGCCACTCTTATTGGGGATTTGGAGAAACAGGGAGAAACTAGCCTCAGACTGAATGTAGTCTGTGTGTGCTCTTAAGGGAAATTGCACTTTACTGTGTGTGTACTTGTCATCCTCCCAGTGTGTACATCCCCCACTGTTGCTAGTGGTGAGGATTGAGGCTCCTTGACTACTGGGCTAGTGTTGGGGTGTCACAGCCCCATTGGGTACTATCCTTCTTGTTTAAATTATTTTGGTGTGATTTTATTAGATGTCAGCTAGGAGGGTAAGTTTGAGTGCATTAGGGAGATAAGTTATAAAGACCAAGGATATTCACACCACCAGGTTAGTTGCCCAACACAATGAGTCTGAAATTCTCCAGGTGCAACTAACACTAGGTTAGACTGCAGTCCAAATTGTAGTTTTCTACAGATCCCCCACCATGCCCCAAGATTCTCACTACACCTTACTAAACATACTGGAAAATATTAATATACAACCAAACACCCTAATACTGGGTGATTTCAACTACCCTGCCATTAACCGGGAAAATTACTCGTGTACCAACAACTTTGCTCAACGGTTCTTGGAATTCATAAATTCCAATGCCCTGGATCAACTAATCCATAGTCCTACCAGGGGCTCCAATATCCTAGACCTGGTCATTACCAACATGGGAAATCGATGCTCCACACCTATGGTTACCCCCTCGTTGGTCAGATCAGACCATAAACTAATCATCCTTAACATCCACATCCCACCCCCACCCCCCGGTAAGGAAACTTCCATAAAAAAAAAAACTATTCCAAAGCCAACTTCATGCTACTCAAGTCAGAAGTTACAAACTTCATGACACCCATGCAGACAGGAACTGAAAGTTCGACTGCTGAGTCCTACACTAAGGCACTGTACGAACACATCTACTCATGCATGAATCGTGCCATCCCAAATAGAACCAAGATGCTCTCCTTCAAAAAAAGCAAACTTTACAACAAAAGGAAGACACTGTTGCACAAAAGAGGAAAATCCCAGGATGCAAAAAAACTCCCTTACAAGCCTCAGTAAGAAGCTGAGATCCCTTCTAAAATCCTCCAAAGCTAGTTACGAAAATAAAATTGCCAAAGATTCCAAAGACAACCACAAGGCATTCTATAACTATGTCAAGAATCTAAATGGCAATGCTCAGATCTGCTCTGTGCTACAACAGACTGGCATTAAATATACTGATCCCAAGGATATTGCCAATATCCTGGCAGATCGATTCAGTGCCAACTTCACCCCCGTCTCACCCCCAAAGTGGCCCATCTCAATGCCGGAAGATTGCCACACTCTCCAAAGTTAAGAATACAGCATCCATGGGACCAGGTGGCATCCCGGGCTGTGTACTACATGAACTACAAAATGAACTGGCACCTCACCTAAGTGTCATGTTTAATCATACCCTCACCTCAGGCTTCATGCCCACTGAGTGGCACACAGCTACAGTTATCCCACTCCACAAGGGGGGATCCACCTTGGATCCCAGGAACTACCACCCCATCAGTCTGACGAGCCTGATCTGCAAGACCATGGACTGTATTGTCATGGAACTTATAAACAAAGACATTGGCAACCTTAAAACACTGGACCCCACCCAGTCTGGGTTCATGAAGGGCTGATCTTGTCTCCTGAACCTGATTGACTTATTTGAATCAGCTCCATAGCTGTGGATGAGGGTAAGGCAGTCCACACAGCCTATCTGGAATTTGCCAAGGCCTTTGACACCATCCCCCACTCTGGAATCATAGATAAACTTACTAAGCTGGGCATTAATCCGTACGTCACTCGATGGGTTGCCAACTGGCTTACTGACAGAACCCACACTGTAAAAGTAGCTTACTCCAAATCCAGCTCCAGACAAGTGGAGTACCTCAGGGTTCAGTCCAGGGACCTCTCTTGTTTGGCATCTACTTCTCTGAAGTACAGGCCAACACTAAGGGACTCTGTCTAACAAAGTTCGCAGATGACTGCAAACTGGGAGCCATTATTGAATCCCCAAATTATGTTGTTACTCTACAAAAAGGCCTTACAGAAACAGATGCTTGGTGCCAGACACATGGGCTCAAGCTCAGTGCCAAGAAATGTATAGTTATCCCCTTTGGGAAAAAACATGTACCCATGAATTACCACATAGGTGTCAATACACTAAACACCGAAAGTGTGATAAGAGACTTAGGGACACAGGTGGACAGTGGTCTCACCTTCAGTAACCACATCGCCACAACAGTCAGGAAATCCTTCTATGTGGCACACCTCATCACTAAGGACTTTTCATCCAGAAAAAAGGAGATCATTGTCCCACTGTACTCATCCCTCATTAGACCCATTATAGAATACAACACCCCATTTGGTATGTACCTCTCAAGACATCTGCAACAACTGAAAAGGCCGCAGAAATACCTCACTAAAAGAATCACAGGCCTAAAGCAGATGCCCTATGCTGACCGCCTTAAAAAACTCCAGGTATACTTTGTTGCATATTGTCTACTCCGAGGCAATCTCTGCTTAACATACAAGGCCATGTCAAACCCAGTGCTGCTGGACATGCTACACTTAATGAAATCCCAATCCCTCAGAGCCACACGCTCCAGGGATCTAAACCTTGTCATCACAATAAACAAAATATGCTGGAGGGGATAGGTTCCTGACCCAGAGGCTCCCCAGACTCTGGAATAGACTGCCCATACATGTCAAGCAGAGCACCTCTGTGGCACTCTTCAAAATGAACCTTGATGATTGGATGGGAGAAAGGAAATTCACCCCAGGAATCATGTCAGTCACCCTGCTAGACAGGGGTCCAGGGAAGTAAATAGTGTGGGAAGAAATAGCCAGGGAATTGTTATGGCTAGGCTTATATAGGCCCTAGGGCCGATAGCCTAGTACCAAACTATGAACCTCCACACCCAGTGTCTTTTCTGCTTAGGCACAGAATGCAATTACACATCTTCCATTTGCAAGTCCTTTATACCCAAAACTTGGTGTTCCCATTTGCCATTGTTAAAGATGTTCTTAGAGACTCAGTGACTGAAATAGTTGGCCATTCCAAGATGGTAGTTTCCTCTGCACATGATGTGCCTCCCACTCCAAAGAAAAATCAAAATACCCAGGCCTGAGACTCAGTCTTCCAATATGATTCCGATGTACCTGAAGAGGTTACATCTTCTGCTGTTTGTTCAACTCTACCTCAAATGCCCCCTATCATAATTCCTTTGGAGGTGAGAATAGCATCCAGTAACTGCATGTCTGAAGAGACTACTACTGCAACTGAGAGGAGGAAACCACAGATCATTGTCTCAAAGGGACTGGAAGGCATTGTGCAAATTTCATTATGGGAATAGATTTCTGGAAAACTGATTTGAGGTATGTCCAGGGTCAGAGCCTTCACATTTGATTCAGGTGGACATCACCCCAAAGAAAAAGTGACAAAAGACTAAGCATGTATCCTCTCCTCCCATCCCCCTTCTAGGAAGTAGGAGTGGATTCTCAAGGCCTTTTCAATGCCAT
Organism: Protopterus annectens; assembly: GCF_019279795.1. Classification (NCBI taxonomy): domain Eukaryota; kingdom Metazoa; phylum Chordata; order Ceratodontiformes; family Protopteridae; genus Protopterus; species Protopterus annectens. Next base: position 972,231,918 of record NC_056744.1, read on the forward strand.
TATGGCTGTTAAACCACCCCCCTTTTCAGTTCCGTTCACTCTACAGAAATGTACTTGTGGAATCATGTTCTTCTGAGAAGGAGGCCTCAGATTCTGATAACCATTCCTTAGCTTACTCCTCTCAAATTCACTCTCATCAGGCACCTTCAGATGATGAGAATTCCCCGTCTCATGATTCCGCTGTGGAAGAGGCATTCTTCTGAGAGACTATTACACATATGATGAAACATTTTGAATGGGAGTCTGAGCAAATCCCTAAGAGCCAAAAGAAATACTATAGCCTTCTTAGAGGTGGACACTTCACTCCTTTCCCTTGTCCCCCCAATCATGGAGGCCTGCCTTTGCATCTGTCTCCACAGACTCTCAGCCCCCAGTTCCCAAAAGGCCAGAGATTGCAAAGTTCCAAAAGATCTTACGTTTCTCTTTAAAAATCCTTTAGCTGACCCCCTCAGCTGTTTCAGTAGCCTCTGACAAACCTAAGCTACTGCCAAATGCTAACACCCTTTCATCAGACAAGGACAGGAGGACTATGGGCAGGTGGGTAAGAAAGGTCTGTACCTCTTCTACTATGGCCTTCAAAGCCATTAATTGTCAGACACGGATGACCAAATACCTCTTATCTTTCCTCAGTGGTCTGAACAAGACTGTGAATGACATAACTTCCAGGATGACTGCACACTGCACATTGAGTAAAAGCTCAATTCTAGCTCTCCCAGTGTGAAACCAGAAATTCAGATGAGAGAGGTAGTGGACTTATATTTCTGGGTATATTTCAGTAACTGGCTAGTAAGTGCACTAGGACTGAGATAAAATCAGTTACAAAAGGTGAGGAAAAACACAGATGGGAAGAGCACAGCAGCTGTTCAGCAAAAAGCAGTGAAATCTCCAAACATGACTTCCAATAACCTAGAAGCAATTACAAGAGAACTGCATGCAGACCTGATTAAAATAAACAAAACCATGATGGGAGTATATCAACTCAAAAGGCTGGAAAAAAGCTTTAAGCATATTCAGATGAGGTGGTAAAACTGCAAAAATCAGAGGCTGAAATGAATAAAGGTCTGGTTGAATATGAGATTGCTCGAGAAGAGATGTTTCAAAATGTAATAGAAGGACAGGACACAGCATGTAGGGAAAACCTGAGATTTTCTGCTGTCCCAGAGAAACTGGAAGGAACAGACTGTATTAATTTTATGAAAACACAAATAAGCAACTGGACTGGTATTCCACATCAGGAGCTGTTAATTGAAATGCACATCATGTATATGCCCCAAACCTGGCTGTGAGAGTGCTACCCAGACCTTTAAAAGTAAAGATGCAATCCTGCCAGCAGAAGTAGTTGATTCTGATAAAACTGAGAAGGACTAAGTAATAAAAGTGGGAGACAGTAGAATGTTTGTGGAGAATGATTAGTCACTGTTTACCAGACAAAAGAGAAGTAAATTTATTCCACTCTTCAGGGAATATCAAGAAACAGGTGTGAGATTCAAACTATCTTCAGAATATTCTTTCCTGGAGGGACAGAATTGCTTTTTGATGCATTGTATGCTAACAAAGAAATAAAAAAGTTTGTCCCAACAAAATTCAGTTGTGAAACTGAAGGAAATTCTGCTTCTTTTTCTTTTGGTAATAAGTACCACAGAGATACTGTGCCAGTGAAACCTTTTCCAATGTTTCAATGGAAAATGCTTGAGAGAAGGAAGAAAGCACAAGAGTTGACTAGAGAAATCAAGAGTATATTGGAAATGAAACAGAGACAGGATTTATTAGACAGAGATGAACAGGAATAAAACCAATACCTCAGAAATTGACAAATGTGGGATTACAAAGCAATAATTATATTTGTGAAAGATGGCAGAACAAGAACATCTGGAAGTACTGGACTTTTTGACTTTGTTAAACTTGTAGAGGACTCTAAAGAATATGCCCTACTTCATATCATTAATGTTCGGAAAAATACTTAGGAGAGGAGAAGTGGAGGTTGAAAGTTAACTTGTAAGTAAAACAAATTTTTCTTAATAGTAATATGTAGTGCATGATTTTCTGTGCATGGTATTAAAGTAAAGTTTTTTTCAGTTATTTCCAAGTGTAATTGGATACCGATGTAAACAGGTGCATCTGTGTTTCCCCCTTCATCCCTCTTTCTCCTAATTCAGTTTTAGGAAATGTAGACACTGCAATGTAAAAAAAAAAAAAAAAAAAAAAGTCTGGTCAAAAGAGTATGACAAAAAAGGAAGAAAGAAAAATTGGTGTAATTTTTCTCATTCTTGCTTAGGGGAATGACTAGATTAAGGCCCTTAGCTTGATCTGGTAACATGTTTTAAAAGAAAGCAAGTAAATGAAAGACAATACTAAATATTATAAAGCTTTTTTCTGGCAAATAAATATATGCTTCTGGTAGCAACTTTGTATCTGGTCATCATGTCTCCATGGAGATAATCTGATAAAGCGAAATGACTAGGAGATATTGTTTTCTGAAAGCATTCACGTGTTTTCCCGTTAGAGAGAGCTATATAGATAAGTCAAAACCAGACAGAACTTAGTAGAAGCACAGTCTGCACCATGTGTCTTAGCATAGATAACCTTTCTTTTAGTTTAAGACAAGTCTGTGAGTGTGGCTGTCACTGAGGGTAAAATGCCAGTATTTGAAAATGTACATAGATTTATGTGTGTCAGTATTAAGCTAATAGGTTTTAGGGGGTATTGTGGGGGTGTTTGTTTTGTTGTTTGGGGCTTTCACTAAAACAAGTTTTGTAGGATATGACACAGGCTGAAATGGATATGGCAGAAAACAACTGTATAAAAGATCAACCTGCCAAGCAATGTATGCATGTAACACAAAAGCTGGAACTAGACGCTTAACTAAAAAGCTGTTAAACATAAAAGATGGGAGTAATAACTTTTTAACTCAATGATGCTTTCTGTAATGTCTTTAAATGTCAGTGATCTGACAGATAAATGCAAAAAAGAGAGAGTAGTGAACTGTTAAAAAATGTAGAGTGCCAATAGCTACTATGCTACAGGAGACACACTTGGAAATCCTGAACATATGAATTTGATAAAAAAAAAAAGGTTTTCAATGTATTTATTCTGAGGAATACCTGGGGCAGAGGAAAAGAGGAATACTTATATTTGCAAGAGGAGCTCCAATAGTGATAAAAGAGGATAAAAAAGATAATGGTAGATTTGTAGTACTAAGGAGCTACTGTCATGTATTATATTCCACTGAAAACTGCTGTAATGGAGCTTAAGAAAATTTAGGAAGAAATAATCAGATTTCAGCAAGGAGTATTACTTATAGTGAGTGGACTGGAATTTGATTTGCAGCAGTGAAGATGTGTGTAGGGATCCCATAAGGGGAAAATGTAACAAAGGAGGGTAGCTTTTCGAAAAAGCTTATGAAAATATTTGGCATGGAAGATGTGAATTCAGTACTAGGAGTTTTGGGGGTGAATTTTCATATTATTCCCCCAGATCCAAAAAGTGGGCTAGGCTAGAAAAATTTTACATTTAGCAGGAACGTGCATTTAATTGAAAATGTTGATATGCACCCAATAAGTATTTCAAGTCATGCACCATTAATAACTAAAAGTAAAACACAGGGTAATGAAACAGAAATGCGACACTGGCGCTTTCCGACCGATCTGTTGAAAAGAGAGGAATTTAAGGAATGGGAAGTGGAAATTATTCAGGCGCTGTTAGAGAAGATGGCAATTTCTTCTGAAAATATAGCTAGGGAGTGGGATAAAATTAAAGTGGAGTTTAAAAATCGGGTGGAAATAAAAGAAAAAGAGAGAGGATTAAGAAGTTACAAGAATTATTTAGAGGGACTGACAAATGTTTAAGTATTGCAGAATGGGCGAGTCACACAGAACAAGAAGAGGAACAACTACAGAATGCTAAATAGAAAATAAAAGATTGCCTCGATAATATACATGAGTTTAGAAAGATTGCGGTTACGCAACCGGTTTTTGATAATAACCCTAGAGCACAAAATGTTTTAGCACAATGACTCCGGTAACAGAAAGTAGAAAGGGATGTCACCCAGCTTAGGGAGCCCATAACAAAGAAGATATCAAGAGATCCTGTAGAGGTGCTAGAAATATTCTGAAAATTCTGTGAAAGTCTGTATAAAGCAGAGAAATGTGGAAATCAAGAAAAGATAAAAATGGAAATGTGGAAATCAAGAAAATATAAAAATGGAAACATTTATTGAAGAATTAAATATGTCAAGGTTAGAGGTAGATGAGGCTCAATTACCATCAGTTTAGGATAGGAGATGAGATAAAAACTGTGATGTATAACCCATCCAAAGTCCCCAGGAATACATGGTATTCCTGTGGAAGTTTGGAAGCTAGGAGGGAAAAACTGATAAAAATCTGGAAGGTTTTGTTTAACAGTTTTTTAAGAGAAGAAATACCAACATCCTAGAAGAAAGTGTTGGTGGCTGTAATACTTAAGAGAGTAAAGACCCACTAGATCTGGCTTCATACAGTCCCATTTTAATCTTAAACAATGATTATAAAGTGTTTTTGTCTATAGTGGGTAAAAGAATGGCAAAAGTGATGCCAAAATTGATAGATGTGGATCAGTATAGTTTTGTGGAGAGGTGGCAAATGTTTGAAAACATTAACAGAACACTGATGATCCAGAGGGACTCAGAATGTAAGAGAATTCCAGTGCTTTTAGTGGGTCATGACGCAGAGAAAGCATTTGACAGAGTAAGCTGGGACTTTATGAGAAGGGTAATGGAAGCATCTGCATTCCCTGATAAAATTATAAGGTTGCTTAGGAGGATATATGAGGGGTCAGAGGTGTAAATTAAAGCAGGTGAGTTCCTGTCTGATAATTTCTACTTGAGCAGAGTAACCAGGCTCCTTTCTCCTGTGTTATTTGCATTATATTTAGAACCATTGTCAAAGAAAACAAAGGACTCAGAAATTCAAGGATATAATTGGTATGGTAGTCAGAAAAAGCTAGTTCTGTTTGCAGATGATATTATTTTATATCTGATAAAACCAGAAAAGGACATTTCAGAGTTGTGAAACATTTTGAGTCAGTTTTAGATCTTTTCAGCATACAAAATTAATGATGCTAAAACAAAGGCAATAGCTGTAAATTATGCACCGACAAACGAACTGGCTCAGCAATATTCATATTTATGGGGACATAATAAAATGAAGTACGAGTATGGATTAAAAATTATTCTGGTGTACATACCAGGTTCTTTTCAGATCACTCCAAAATCACACTGAACATTAACTGGGACAAAAGATATATTTAGAGAATAGGGGTCATAATTGGTCATTAAACCCTAATTTACTTTCCAAAATGGATGTAATAAAAGAAACAGAAGCAATACTAAAAATAGCTCTTACAAATATCACTAACTCCCAAGTGCCAACTGACATAGAATGGGCTGCAACCAAAGCACAAATCAGAGGATTGTTTATCAAAAAAGCAGTAAACTATAAAAAAAATTCAACTGAAAGAGGAGCATATACTGAAAGGGAAAATAGAGCATCTTGAAAAAGAACTAATAAATAACCCTAAGAACCAAACAGAAGCTGAACTTTTAAAACTGCAAAGGGATCTATATATGTTAGAAACCAGGAACCTATCTTTCTTTCTATGAAGCCAGAATGTTAGCCACTTACGCAGAAGAAGCTCAAATGCCATCTAGAGCTCTGGCCAGAATTATCTGCCAACACAAAAATGCCTCCAATATATCAGAAATAAACTACAGAGACAAAAACTACACAAAAATGAAGACATTATTTAAACATTTGAACAAATGTACTCTCAAATATATGGAGCACAAATACTACAAACCAAGATACAACTCTTTTTCTTCAAAAACTGAAATTCCCTAAACTCAGTTTAGACCAACAAAAAAAACTAACTGAGCCGATATCCACCAGTGAAATTATTACAACAATCAAACACTTAAAAGTGCATAAGGCTCCTGGTCCGGATGGACTCGCATCAGAATTTTACAAAGCATTTTCCCCCTTGATAGCCAAACTACTATACTATACACTGAATTACATAATAAACTATAAAATAAATGATATCCACTTTAATGCCTCTAAAACTATATTTATATTAAAAGAACACACAGACCCCAAAAAAACCCCGACAGCTACAGACCCATCTCCCTCTTAAATATAGATACTAAAATATTTACCTCTATACTTGCAAACAGAATGAAAAATCTGATAGAAAAAATCCTCTCCCCCAGAACAATCCGGTTTTACACAACAGACAGACTAGTGACAATACATTAACATTAGATGCACTAATGTCCTACGCTAACCGATACAATATCAACATCTACACAATGGTAGTGGGTGCCCACAAGGCATTTGAATAGGGTTAATCTAGAATTCTTACTCCAAACACTACCCTACTTTAATATACCCAATAACTTCATTCAGATCATCCAAACTCTCTATAGCAACCCATACACATCTCTGTATATAAATAAAACTTGGTCAAATAGGATCCTAATAAAAAATGGAACAAGACAAGGATGCCCATTATCACCCTTCCTGTTTAACCTATACCTAGAACCACTCTTTCTATACATTAAACAAAATACATATCACAATCCTCCATCAATACACAACTTCAAAATATACCTCACTGCATTTGCAGATGATCTGAACATATACTGCACTACACCAAATTCAGATATAAACAAAATAATAGCTGCAGTTGAACATTTCTCGACTATGTCCAACTACAAACTAAACCTTAATAAAACTAATATTTTCTCCCTAAAAACACCCAAACTCATCTCACTAATACCATTGTTAAACACAATAAAAATAAAAGAAGAAACTAAATACCTGGGAATCACCTTTTTCCAGAGTAACAAAGACTTCTACCAACACAATGTAAACCTTAAATGGCAAAATATAATGCAAGACTGCAAAAGATGGAACAACCTAAAACTACCATTGTTGGCCAAAGTATCAATAATCAAAATGAACATTTTACCTAGACTAGTGTATATATTCATGACATCACAGACAACAATACATAATAAATTCTTCAAACAAATTCATACCTTCCTAGCAAAATTTATATGGGAATCCAAAAAAAACCAGAATCTCCTATCCAAAATTAACACTACCCAAAAACAAAGGGGGACTAAATCTACCAGATTTTAAAATGTACTACTCGATCATTAACACTAACAGAATATTGAGAATAGCTGAACATAACCCGTCAATGGAAAATTGGTCTCCTCTCTGGGTGACAATATTTTATAGATATATTAAAGCTCTAGGTTTCAATCCCAAAGCACTTCCATTCCTGAAGTAGAAAGAAATACAAACTTATAACATTATAGAGCCCTTAAAACATTCTATCAACCTAGCGCAAAAACTCTTTCAATTCTTGAACCTAGACATGCCATGACAATACTGCAACCCCTTCATAAAAACCCAAATTTAAAAATAAACAATAAGATGCTGGACCTAGTCCCTTTTCCCGGAATGAAAGATAAAACAATCCAAGATATCTATCCCTACCTTAACTGTTCAATACTAGAAATGAGGACCAACTTAAACCTCCCTAAATCACACATAATAATCCTAAGACAAATCAAAGAACTGTGTTCCAGTTATCTCCAAAATGTTACTATGACCAATAATGACATAGAAACTTGTAGCAGGCTTTGGAAAACTATTATCACAACAAAGAAAACTATTACCAATTCATATAAAATGATAAATGAAATCAAATACCAGAAGGATCTCCTCTTCTCTAACTACTGGAGAAAAATTAAACCATCCACAGATGATCAGCAAATAAGCCAGGCAATCAATCTAACACTGAAGACTTTACCCCTCAAAAAGTTAGCATACACTCAGCTCTTGATCAATAATAATGCTTATTTTACACCTGCAATCCTACACAAATTTAACACATCAAAATCACCTTTCTGCCCACACTGTAAGGACCAGATAGCTGACTTAATCCATGTATTTTGGAGCTGTAAATGTGTCTATAAACTCTGGAACTCTCTCAAGGTACAATTACAAAAAACAGGTTATCACACATCAACATTAACTTGGGAATTCACTCTGTTACACATTCTCCCACCCAACATCCCAAGAAAACAAGCAAATACACTTTTAACAATTTTCCTACTAATGAAATTGTATATAGCTTTTAAATGGCTAGATACGATAAATATCTATTGGGAGGGTTGTAAACAAGTAGCTATACAACACCTTTTAGCTCATAAAATATAAAACACTTTGTCTATTCAGAATCTTCACAAATCCTTATCTGTTTAAAAACTTTCATTTGACTCTGTAGTGCTTGCTGTCTTAGGCTATTGTATAAACTGAAACATTTACTCTGTATAATTATCTCTTGGCTAGTGGGGGCTGGTTCTTTTGTGTTCTTGTAAAAAAAAAAAGCTGTTGTTCTGGTCTTTAAGCCCTAACTTTGGTAGGGTCTCTGTCTTTGCACACAGTGCAGGCTGGAGAAGTTGTTTGACCGCAACTGAGCTACAAAATATAAGTATCTTTTGATTATTTTTACAGATTACTGTTTTTATAATTTAATAAATCCTTATCTGTTTAAAAACTTTCATTTGACTCTGTAGTGCTTGCTGTCTTAGGCTATTTTGTCCCACCCTGCCTCCCTGTTGGTGTCTTGCTCTTATACTTGGTGGCTTTGCAGTTGCCCGCCCCTACTGTGACACACCTCCCAGTCTAGTGTCATTAGCTCATTCTTCTTAATACAGAGAGAACATTTGATAAGGCCTTCTGTTCCTCCTTTTTCCCTTTTCAAAAAGTAAAACAAAACTTTTTTTTTTCTTTTTCGCCTGAACCTTCTTGTGTTCTGACTGTCCTTCTCAAACATATTGGAAATATACAGTATATTTCAGAGCATTTGTTATAACTGTATTTGCTATAACTGATTTAAGTATTTTTTTCTGGCTTTTTGAATATTTACTGCTTAGCGACTGCATCTTAGCCTGTTTATACAGCTCTGCATTCTATTTAAACTGTTTTTGTGTTGATTAACTGCTTTGCACTCTTAAAAAGTTATTTGTTGCTTAATTTTACCTGTAGGCTAACACACTCAAGTGTGCTAGCTTAAAAGCATTTATAGCATTTACTGTCTGTTTTTCCTCTGTTTTCTGCAAAAAAAAAAAAAAAAAAATCTTGTTTTTCCGCCTTACTGAACTAGAATAGTCCAGTCTTCAGAGTTTGCTGATCTCTGGGCTTTGTCTTGGTTCCTGTGCTATTCCATATCCTTATTTGGATAAAAGGAAGCGTCTTTGTTCACCAGTGGGAGTGGGGAGCACTGAGCAGCCTATTTGTCCCTAGAGGAGTGGTTCCAGCCAGAAACTTGTAGTCTATTGGCCATTTTGGGTCAATTCCTAGCTCTTTTCAGCCCCCTGTAATAAGGCCCGCTTTAGCACGCTTTTTCGCTTGTATTCAACTCAGCACAGCTCCTCGTGGTGTCCTGCAGAGTTCTACAAGCAGCAGATAGCAAAAGAGTGACTTTTTCCTGATTTAAGTATTTTTTTCTGACTTTTTGATTATTTACTGCTTAGCGACTGCATTTTTGCCTGTTTATACAGCTCTGCATTCTATTTAAACTGTTTTTGTGTTGATTAACTGTTTTGCACTTTTAAAAAAAGTTATTTGTTGCTTAATTTTACCTGTAGGCTAACACACTCAAGTGCGCTAGCCGTTTAAAAGCATTTACTGTCTGTTTTCTAAAAAAAAAAAAAAAAATCTTGTTTTCCCGCCTTACTGAACTAGAATAGTCCAGTCTTCAGAGTTTGCTGATCTCTGGGCTTTGGCTTGGTTCCTGTGCTATTCCATATCCTTATTTGGCTAAAGTGAAGCTTCTTTGTTCACCAGTGGGCAGCCTATTTGTCCCTAGAGCAGTGGTTCCAGCCAGAAACTTGTGGTCTATTTGCCATCTTGGGTCAATTCCTAGCTCTTTTCAACCCCCTGCTATAAAGCCCGCTTTAGCGCGCTTTAGCACGGAGTTGCCCATAGAGCACCTTCGGGCAGCGCCGGTTAAACAAGATTAAACTATTTCTGGCTCCGTAAAGTCTGCTCTTCAATTTTTCCCTTAGAATTTCTCTACTTGCAATCTAAACAGTCTATTCTCCATCTCAAAAGCTCAGCACTTGCTCCTAAAGCGTTTTTTATATAGGTAAAGTACTTATATACTAAACAAAGTACTACATTAGCCTAGAATCCCCTTGAGTACCCATTTCCCTATAGGTCCCTTCTGACTCAGTTACACAGCAAACTTTTTCACTTTTTCTAGCATGTCAAGGGTCAGTTGCTAGCGCCTCTCCTGTTCAGCTGGTGAATCTGGGCATCTTGAGGCAATGTTACAATTGCCTCATGTACACAGACAACCCACTCCTTCTTCCACAAAACACAAATACATGTGAGAGATGCAACTATATAGCCAAACTGGAGGCTGAGCTCTCTCAACTCAGGACTGGCAAGACCAGACAGGAGGAGAAGGAAACCACGCACACCACAAACCCAGTTTCACATGGAACTATCACAACTGCAAAACAAACACATAAACACACAAAGACATACTGGAGGCACTGATCAAAAATCTACCAAAACTACAGAGGCCTCCAAAGCAGACACCCAAGCAACTGCCACCTCAAGACATAAGACATGCAACACATAGTTCTCAAAGTCGGTGTGCTAAACAGTCACAGCCCTTAAGGCCAAACACAATGCCAGACACACTTGTTATAGGTGACTCCATAGTCAGACACACTGACGTCCCACTCACCAGACTGAACAAGGAAAAGATCACAGTAAGCTGCCTGTCAGGCGCTAGAATCCGCCACATAACACAAGCACTCAGGTCACTCCACAGCAAGTACAAGTATGACTCAGTCATTGTCCATGCTGGTGTGAACGACCTGAGACGTACCTCCCTGGACTACATGAAAAGAGACATAGAGGAGCTCTCAGATTATGTAGCCCAGGCCGGTATGACCCTGACCCTGAGCAGTATCCTACCCTCACCAAGAATGATGCCACAATACAGAGACAAAATGATCAGCTTTAATAATTGGCTTAATTACTGGTGTCATTCTAAGGGGATCCAATGTCTGTCTGCCTGGGATGACATGCTTAACAAGCCACGCTGCTTCGCAAGGGACGGCTTGCACCTGTCACCCTGGGCTTCCGGATATTGGCAAAGGCTCTTGCCACCCCATAGTGCCTTTTTAGGCAAGGCTCAAATGATAAACCTACCGCCCTAGAAAAAAAAATGGAGAAAAACTAAGGGTAATACTGCTCAATGCCAGAAGTCTAAACCTCAAGATGCATGCCCTCGAAGCCCTCCTCAGTATGGAGAACATCGATGTCTGTGCTGTGACTGAAACCTGGTTCAAGGCTCCTGAGAGCACCCCAGCACTATCAGGTTATACCTCATATCATGCGTTCCGACCCCAAAATCCGGACCGAACCACAAAAGGAGGGGGAGTATCCATATTCATAAAGGATACCCACACCTCCAGGTTAGTGGCAACGCACGAAGCATCGGAGACCATCCAGGTGCAATTAACCATAGGTAAAACTGCCCTACAGTTTGTAGCATGCTACAGACCACCTTCTCAAACTCAGGAAACCCACACAGCCTTCCTGAAGACACTGGAGAGTATGAATGTCTCTCCAAACACCATCATATTGGGTGACTTCAACTACCCAAACATAGACTGGGAACATTACTCAAGCCCCAACACCCTAGCCCAAAGGTTCCTGGAGTTCATAAACTCAAATGCTATGGAACAACTAGTCACCATTCCCACAAGAGGAGAAAATATACTAGACCTGATCATCACAAACATGGGGACAAAATGCTCCACACCGGAAGTATATCCCTCATTGGTGAAATCAGACCATAAATTAATCTCATTGGAGATCCACATCCCGCCCCACCCCCAGCAAAAAAGACCACAGTGAAGAACTTCTCAAAAGCAAACTTCACACTTCTTAAAACTGGAGTGGTATCCTTCAAGGCACCCGAGCCAGTGGAAACCACAACCCACGCTGCTGAAACCCTTACAAATGCCTTCTACGAGCACCTCCAGGAATGTATGGATCAAGCAATCCCTAATAAAATCAAGACCCTTTCCACCAAAGGCAGGCGCCCGGTCTGGTGGACCCCAGCCATAAACAAACTCTACAACAAGAGGAGGAAACTACTACATGACAGAGCAAAATCCCTAAAAGGGAAGGCATCTCTGATCAATACTAGCAAAAAACTACGATCACTCATAAAATCATCCAAGGCCAACTTTGAGAGAAAAATCGCTAATGACACAAAAGACAATCATAAGGCCTTCTTTAGCTATGTTAGAAACCTGGGTGGAAACTCCCAGATATGCTCAGAATTAGTCCAAAATGATAAAAAATCACTGATCCCACAGACATTGCCAACATACTGGCAGACAGGTTCAGTGCAAATTTCTCCCTCCCTCCCCAAAAGGAGAAATATCTATCCCACCACAGTCTAGCCTCCCAAACATCTCAGATGCCCAGGTGAGAGCTGCTCTCTAAAGCAAAAACACAGCATCAATGGGACCGGATGGTGTCCCCGGCTGGTGCTACACGAACTCAATGAGGAACTAAACCCACACATAAGGCTGCTGTTTAATCTTAGCCTTACTACAGGATACGCACTCCAAAGAATGGCGTGACGGCAACTGTGGTCCCACTCCACAAAGGCGGTGCTTCTACGGACCCTGAAATTACCGCCCCATAAGCTTGACGAGCCTTGTCTGCAAAGCTATGGAGAGGATCATAATGGAACTCATAAATAAAGACATTGGGGACCTACAGACACTGGATCATACCCAATTTGGCTTTGTCAAGGGCAGATCCTGCCTCTTGAACTTGGTCGACTTTTTTGAAACAGTCACTAAGGCCATTGATGAGGGTAAGGCAGTTCACACAGCCTACCTTGACCTAGCAAAAGCGTTGGACACAATACCCCATTCGGGCATCATAGAAAAGCTCACCAGCTTAGATGTAAACCCATATGTCACAAGATGGGTTGCAAACTGGCTCAAGGACAGAACACATAGGGTTAGAGTTGCTGGTGCCATGTCAGACTCTAAGCCGGTCACGAGCAGTGTCCCACAGGGCTCAGTCCTGGGCCCCCTCTTGTTCGGCATTTATTTTTCTGAAGTGCAGGCAAACACAGGGGGATTGTGGCTGACAAAATTTGCAGATGACTGCAAACTGGGCAACATAATTGACACTCCATCAGACACAGACATCCTCCAGAGAGGTCTCCTAGAAATGGATAACTGGTGCCAGAGCCATGGCCTTAAGCTAAATGCCAAAAAATGTATAGTCATACCCTTTGGGAAAAACAAGGTAACCCCTAATTACCACATAGGTGGTAATCCATTAAACACGGAAGAAGTTATCAGGGACCTGGGGACCCAAGTTGACAGTAACCTCTCTTTGACACTCACATTGCCAAAGTGGTTAGGAAGACCTTCTACATTGCCCACCTGATCATGAAGGGATTCACATCCAGATCAGGAGAGGTCATTGTACCCCTGTACTCTTCACTTATCAGACCAATGATTGAGTACAACGCCCCATTCGAATGTACCTTACCCGACACCTGCAGCAGTTGGAAAGACCCCAAAAGTTCCTCACCAAAAGGATAAAGGGGCTCAAACATATGTCATATGATGCCCGACTGAAGAAACTCCAGCTCTATTCAGTCGCATACCGCCTGCTCAGAGGTGATCTGTGCCTGACATACAAGGCCATGTCCAACCCGAATTAATGGACATGCTCCACCTCAAAAATCCAAATCCACCAGAGCCACGAGAGCAAGAGACTTAAACCTCAACACAGATATAAATAGGACGTGCTGGAGGGACAGATTCATCACCCAGAGACTCCCTACACTATGGAACAGAATCCCAGTCCATGTGAGGCAGAGCCCCTCACTGACTCTGTTCAAGAGAAATCTTGACGAGTGGATGGGAGATCGTAGGTTTACCCCGGGAATCATCTCTGTGTCACTGCTGGACAGAGGCACAGCAAACTAATGGATATAGTATTCTCATCCTGAGGGGTGGCGAAAGCCACACACACTCTGGCTGGGCTTATAAATGCCCTAGGGCAGATAGCCTAGTATGAACCTATGAACCTATAAGATAAAAGAAACAAAAACATGAAATCCAGAGAAATTTGGGAACAAACCTTTAATATCATATTAGCATAATTCATCACACAGCAACTTAGAAATACACTATAATGGAACCAAAGAGCACATACAAGTTCAGATATTAAATAATAACTTGGATATTACGAATGTATATACTGTCTATATAACTGTGGAATTAACAATGAAAGCATCTATGTACATAGTGTAAATAGATATGTTGTACGACCTATATCCTGTGGTATTTGACATCAGTGTATAACATATGTATATGTGTGTATGTATGTATGTGTGTGTGTGTATATATATATATATATATATATATATATGTATATGTATATATATATATATATATATATATATATATATATATGCACACGGTCATGTTGTAAGATGGTTTTTATTTGTGACATTTATTAATGTAAAAATAAAAATAAAAATTATTGAAAAAAAATTATTCTGGTGTGGCAGCAAAGGGTATGTAGGAAGAGACTACACAGAAGGTAATACAAAAACTCAGAAATTCAAAACTCTGTTGTATAGATGTGAATAGTAAGATGCAAGCAGTTCAAATGTTTTTAGTCCCTTTAATCTTGTACAGCATACATTTATCAACAACAGGAGAAGTTATGGATAGCAGTTAATAAAGAGCTGAAGGATTTTATCTAGGAGAGGAAGATGGCAAAAGTCAAGTGGGATAAATGGATTCTTCTAATAGAACAAGGTGGTTTGGGATTACCTGATTTGAAGGAGTATTTCAGAGCTACAGTGTTAAGGCTCATATACATAGAACAAGCAGAAAACTGTAATTCAGAGTGGAAAGGGATGATGATGTTGATGAAACAGGAGGGAAGCTCAAGAAACATCAAGAGACTGGGATTTTGGATTCAGATCTTTAAGGAGAATAACAGTAATCATACAGAACATTATATTCGTAAAGTAGCAGAAAGTATTGTAAGAACTAAGCCAACACAGGAATGGAGAAAAGAGATCTGCTGATAGGGATGACTGCAAATAGGGATGCAGACAATAGGCAAGGGGTGGCTGGAATTTATTGGAAAAAACTGACAAAAGAACCAAAGTATTATAACTAGAGAGGGAAAGGTAACAGGATGAGAAGATGCCAAGAATTTATTTGGACTGCAGTTTAGAGATTATTGATATCAGAATATAGGCAGACAGAAAGAAATGGGGGGGTCCTGAATGAAAGACCAGCACTGGTAGACTTTTTAGTCGAATGTAGAGCAGAAGCTGTTGTTAGAAAATGAATAATTAGTAGAGCATATAAAATATTGCATGATAACTATAAGAATCAATCAGCAGAGGTTAGAAAGGATTGAGAAGAAAGATTGGGTAAGCAATTCTCATAGAAACAATGGGAGGATATATGTATGCCTCCAAAATATGCAACAAAATCTAGAAGATTTAGGATTTTTGCCTGAAAATGTTTACATAGGTATTTTTATACCCCAGGTGGACTCCAGATAATGTTTTCTCAGGTTAACAGCAAATGTTGAAAGAGTGGTGGGGAAGAACGAGGTAATTGAGAATGTATTTTCAGGGAGTGTAATGAGTTTGCCAACTTAAAAGATTCCCTGCTGACTTCTCTGTCAGAGATACTGGGTGCGCAAATTGGTGTATCTAGAGAAATTATTTTTTGAGCTATGATGCAGAATCAGAATTGGCTAGACGTAGTAAGGCCTTGCTGAGACTCATTATGGTGGCTGCCAAAAAAGCAATTACTAGAAAATGGAAATCAGAGTCTAAATGAGCTGTACTAGAACTAGAGAATATAGTAACAGAAATAAAATAACTGGAATTGGGATCTTTAGAAAATGGTAGGAGCAAATGACATAGGAAAAATGGGAATTGTGGAAACAATCCATACAGGGGAGGAATAATGTTTAAAAGAAGGCAGGGTTTAAATGAACTATGTAATGTTTGACCATGATTGGGTAGATTATAAGAGATGTATAATGTTTGCAATTAAATTATGTCAATATGGTTTGTGGTGTATAATGCTTGCAACTAAGATTATGTGAAAATGGTTTGTTTTCATTTATGTAAATGCATGATAGGTTCATAGGTTCATAGGTTCATACTAGGCTATCTGCCCAAGGGCATTTATAAGCCTAGCCCATAGTTATGTGGCTTTCGCCACCCCTTTAGTTTGAATAAAAACTATGCCTATCATTTTGCTGTGCCTCTGTCAAGCAGTGACGCTGAAGTAATCCCTGGGGTATATCTGCAATCTCCCATCCATTGGTCAAGATTCCTCTTGAACAAGACCAGAGAGGTGCTCTGCCTCACATGTACCGGGATTTTGTTCCACAGCATAGGGAGTCTCTGGGTGATGAATCTGTCCCTCCAGCACGTTCTATTTATAACCGTGTCAAGGTTTAAGTCTCCGCCTTGTGGTTCTGAGGGATCTAGATTTTTGAGGTGAAGCATATTCATCAAATCTGGGTTTGACATGGCCTTATATGTCAGGCACAGGTCACCTCTGAGCAAGCGGTATGAGACTGAATAGAGCTGGAGTTCTTTCAGTCGGGCAGCATAAGACATATTTTTGAGACCCTTTATCCTTTTGGTGAGGAACTTTTGGGGCCTTTCAAGCTGCAGCAGGTGTCTGGTCAGATACATTCGAACGGGCATTGTACTCAATCATAGGTCTAATAAGTGATGAGTACAGGGGGACGATGACCTCCCTTGATCTAGATGTGAATCCCTTCATGATCAGGTGGGTGATATAGAAGGTTTTCCTAACTACTTTAGCAACATGAGTGTCAAACGAAGGCTACTGTCAACCTGGGTCCCCAGATCTCTGATGACTTTTTCTGTGCTCAGTGGATTGCCACCTATATGGTAGCTAGGGGTAGCCTTGTTTTTCCCAAAGGGTATGACTATGCATTTTTGGCGTTTAACTTCAGGCCATGGCTCTGGCACCAGTTATCCATTTCTGTGAGGCCCTTCTGGAGGATATCTGTGTCAGATGTGTTTTCGACTATGGCCCAGTTTGCAGTCATCTGCAAACTTTGTCAGCCATAACCCTCCTGTGTTTGCTTGTACTTCAGAAAAGTAGATGCCGAACAAGAGTGGACCCAGGACTGAGCCCTGTGGGACACCACTTGTGACAGGCTTTGAGTCTGACATGGCTCCAGCAACTCTGACCCTGTGGGTTCTGTCACTTAGCCAGTTTGCAACCCATCTTGTGATGTATGGGTTTACATTCAAGCTGATGAGTTTTTCGATGATACCTGAGTGGGGTATTGTGTCAAGGCCTTTGCCAGGTCGAGGTAGGCTGTATGGACTGCCTTTCCTCATCAATGGCCTTGGTGACTGTCTCGAAAAAGTCAACCAAGTTTAAGAGGCAGGATCTGCCTTTGACAAAGCCAAACTGAGTTGGATCCAAAGTCTGCAAGTTCCCTATGTCTTTATTTATGAGTTCCATTATGATCCTCTCCATGGCTTTGCAGATAAGGCTTGTCAAGCTAATGGGCGGTAATTTCCAGGGTCTGTGGAGGCACCGCCTTATGAAGTGGGACCACAGTCGCCGCGCCACTCCTTGGGTACGTATCCTGAGGTGAGGCTAAGATTAAACAGCTGTCCTAACTGTGGGTTTAATTCCTCATTGAGTTCATGAAGCACACAGCCGGGGACACCATCCGTCCCATGGATGCTGTGTTTTTGCCTTAGTGAGGGCAGTTCTCACCTGGGCGTTGGAGATGTTTGGGGGCTACAATCCTCTGGAATAGATATCTCTCCTTTGGGGAGGGGAGAAGTTTGCACTGAACCTGTCAGCCAGTATGTTGGCAATGTGTGTAGGTTCAGTAATTTTCACATCATTTTGAACTAATTCTGAGCATATCTGGGAGTTTCCTCCTAGGTTTCTAACATAGCTAAAGAAGGCCTTATGATTCTCTTTAGAGTCCTTGGCGATTTTTCTCTCAAAATTTGCCTTGGATGATTTTATGAGAGCTCTTAGTTTTTACTTATAATGATCAAAGGTGTCTTACCTTTCAAGGATTTTGCTCTATCTTGTAGTAGCTTCCTCCTTTTGTTGTAGAGCTTGTTTATGGCTGGGGTCCACCAGACTGGACGCTTGCCTTTGGTACAGAGAGTCTTAGTTTTGTTTGGGATTGCCTGATCCATGCAGTCCTGTAGGTGCTGGTAGAAGGCATTTGTAAGTGATTCAGCGGTTTGAGTAATGTTTACCACTGGCTCAGGGGCCTTAAAGGAGACCACACTAGTTTTTAGAAGTGTGAAATCGGCTTTTGAGAAGTTTTTCACTGTGGTCTTTTTTTTTTAGGGTGGGGGGGCGATGAGGACCTCCAGCGAGATTAGTTTATGATCTGATCTCACCAGTGAGGGGTATACTTCCGGTGTTGAACATTTTGATCCCATGTTCGTGATGATGAGATCAAGTATGTTTTCTCCTCTTGTGGGGATGGTGACTAGTTGTTCCATGGCATTTGAGTTTATGAACTCCAGGAATCTTTGGGTTAGAGTGTTCGGGCTTGAGTAGTGTTCCCAGTCTATATTAGGGTAGTTAAAGTCACCTAGTATGATGGTGTTTGGAGATACATTTATCCCTCCAATGTTTTCAGGAAGGCCATGTGAGGTTCCTGAGTTTGAGAGGGTGGCCTGTAACATGCTACAAATTGCAGAGCAGTCTTGCCTATGGTTAATTGCACCTGGATGGTCTCCGATGCATCATGCGTTGCCACCAACCTTGAGGTGTGGGTGTCCTTTATGAATATGGACACCCTCCTTTCTTGGTGTTGTCCGGATTTTGGGGCCGAACGCATGATATGAGGTGAAACCTGTTAGTGCTGGGGTGCTCTCAGGAGCCTTGAACCAGGTTTCTGTCACAGCACAGACATCGATGTTCTCCATATTGAGAAGGGCCTCGAGTGCGTGCATCTTGAGATTGAGACTTCTGGCATTGAGCAGCATTACCCTTAGTTTTTTTCCTTTTGGTGTTCTAGGGTGGTAGGTTTAGAATTTGAGCCTTGCCTAAAAAGGCACTATGGGGTGGCAAGAGCCTTTGCCAATATCCGGAAGCCCAGGGTGACAGGTGCAAGCCGCCCTTGCGAAGCAGCGTGGCTTGTCCAGCATGTCATCCCAGGCAGACAGACATTGATCCCCTTTGAATGACACCAGAATTTAAGCCAATTATTAAAGCTGATCATCTTATCACTGTATTGTGGCATCATTCTAGGTGAAGGTAGGATACTGCTCAAGGTCAGGGTCATACCTGCCTGGGCTACATAATCAGAGAGCTCCTCGATGTCCCTTTCATGTAGTCCAAGGAGGTACGCCTCAGGTCGCTGACACCAGCGTGGACAATGACTGAGTCGTACTTGTACCTGCTGTTGAGAGACCTGAGTGCTTGCGTTATGTGGCGGATTCTAGCGCCTGACGGGCAGCTTACTGTGACCTTCTCTTTACTCAGTCTGGTGAGCGGACGCCAGTGTGTCTGACTATGGAATCACCAATGACAAGTGTGTCTGGCATTTTGTTTGGCCTTAAGGGCTGTGACTGTTTGACACTCTGACTGTGTGGTCTATGTGTTGCATGTGTTGGGTCGTGAGGTGGTAGTTGTTTGGGTGTCTGCTTTGGTGGCCTCTGCTGTTTTGGTAAATTTTTGATCAGAGCCTCCGAGTATGTCTTTGTGTGAGTATGTGTATGATTTGAAGTTGTGATGGTACCATGTGTGACTGGGTATGTATTGTGTGTGGTTACCTTCTCCTCCTGTCTGGTCTTGCCAGTCCTATGTTGAGAGAGCTCAGCCTCCAGTTTGGCCGTATAGTTGCATCTCTCGCATGTATTTGTGTTTTGTGGGAGAAGGAGAGGATTGTCTGTGTACATGAGGCAGTTGTAACATTGCCTCAATATTCCCAGGTTCACCAGTTGAGCTGGAGAGGACACTAGCAACTGATCCCTCGACATACTAGAAGTAGTAGATAAAGAGACTTTCAAAGGACTCCGGGGGAAGTGGGTTTTAGGCTGGTGGGGTACTATCTATAATAAGAGTGCTTTATCAAGGTGCAAGTACTGTAGGAGTAAGTGCTAGGCTTTACAGATAGAGAATAGTCTACTTGGGAATCAAGTAGAGATGAACTTTTCAGTTATAGGATATGCTGGTTAGATCAGCAGTACAGCTCGAGGAAGGTAGTTTTAAGGGAAAATTGGAAGAGTGGAATTTAGATGGCCCAAATAGTTTAACCTTGTTTAACCGCCGCTGCTCTTGTGTGCAACAGTGGTTACTCCGCGCTAAATCAGCTACGCGCTTAGCGTGTTTTATAGCAGGGGCTGAAGGGAGCTAGGAATTGGCCCAAAACGACCAATGGACTACTAGTTTCTGGCTGAAACTTCACCAAATCAGACAAAAGGCCGCTCAGTGCTTCCCACTCCCACTGGTAAGCAAAGAAACTTCCCTCCTTCCTAATAAGGCAATGGATCAGTAGCAGGAACTAAAAACAAAGCCCAGGGATCAGCAACTCTGAAACTGGACTACTCTAGTTCAGTAAGGCGGGAAAACAAGAGTTTTTTTTGTTTTATTACAGAGACAAGGAAAAAAACAGACAGTAATTGCTGTAAATCGGCTAGCGCACTTTAGTGTGTAGCCTACAGAAACAATTTGCAACAATTAGTAACTTAAAGTGCAATAAACAGTGTAAAATGCAGAAATCACTTAAAGTAGCAATAAAACAGGCGAAATGCAGTTGCTAGCTTAAATAACAGTGGGAAAGCCACAAAAATACTTATATCTGGTAGAAAGTCACTCTTTTAGCTCTCTGCTGCTTGGATCACTCTGCAGGCCACCACGAGGATCTGTGCTGAGTTGGTACAAGCTGGAAAACGCGTGTTTAGCGTGTTTTATAGCAGGGGCTGAAAGGAGCTAGAATTGGCCCAAAACAACCAATGGACTACTAGTTTCTGGCTGAAACTTCACCAAATCGGACAGAAAGGCTGCTCAGTGCTTCCCACTCCCACTGGTAAGCAAAGAAACTTCCCTCCTCCCTAATAAGGCAATGAATCAGTAACAGGAACTAAAAACAAAGCCCAGGGATCAGCAACTCTGAAACTGGACTACTCTAGTTCAGTAAGGCAGGAAAACAAGAGATTTTTTTTGTTTTATTACAGAGACAAGGAAAAAACAGACAGTAAATGCTATAAATGCTGTAAATCAGCTAGCGACTTTAGTGTGTAGCCTACAGAAACAATTTGCAACAATTAGTAACTTAAAGTGCAATAAAAGTGTAAAATGCAGAAATCACTTAAAGTAGCAGTAAAACAGGCAAAATGCAGTCGCTAGCTTAATAACAGTGGGAAAGCCACAAAAATACTTATATCTGGTAGAAAGTCACTCTTTTAGCTCTCTGCTGCTTGGATCACTCTGCAGGCCACCACGAGGATCTGTGCTGAGTTGGTACAAGCTGGAAAACGCGTGTTTAGCGTGTTTTATAGCAGGGGGCTGAAAGGAGCTAGGAATTGGCCCAAAACGACCAATGGACTACTAGTTTCCGGCTGAAACTTCACCAAATCGGACAGAAAGGCTGCTCAGTGCTTCCCACTCCCACTGGTAAGCAAAGAAACTTCCCTCCTCCCTAATAAGGCAATGGATCAGTAACAGGAACTAAAAACAAAGCCCAGGGATCAGCAACTCTGAAACTGGACTACTCTAGTTCAGTAAGGCGGGAAAACAAGAGATTTTTTTGTTTTATTACAGAGACAAGGAAAAAAAAACAGACAGTAAATGCTATAAATGCTGTAAATCGGCTAGCGCACTTTAGTGTGTAGCCTGCAGAAACAATTTTCAACAATTAGTAACTTAAAGTGCAATAAACAGTGTAAAATGCAGAAATCACTTAAAGTAGCAATAAAACAGGCGAAATGCAGTCACTAGCTTAATAACAGTGGGAAAGCCACAAAAATACTTATATCTGGTAGAAAGTCACTCTTTTAGCTCTCTGCTGCTTGGATCACTCTGCAGGCCACCACGAGGATCTATGCTGAGTTGGTACAAGCTGGAAAATGCATGTTTAGCGTGTTTTATAGCAGGGGGCTGAAAGGAGCTAGGAACTGGCCCAAAACGACCAATGGACTACTAGTTTCTGGCTGAAACTTCACCAAATCGGACAAAAGGCTCAGTGCTTCCCACTCCCACTGGTAAGCAAAGAAACTTCCCTCCTTCCTAATAAGGCAATGGATCAGTAACAGGAACTAAAAACAAAGCCCAGGGATCAGCAACTCTGAAACTGGACTACTCTAGTTCAGTAAGGCAGGAAAACAAGAGAATTTTTTTTTTTTTTTTTTTTTTTTTACAGCGACAAGGAAAAAAACAGACAGTAAATGCTATAAAAACAATTCACATGCAGTGCAAGCTGGCACACTTGAGTATGTAGCAATATTAGTCCACACACAGTATGAAAAAAAATGTAATTAAATTAAAAAGGACTAAAAGCAAGTGCAGAAAGGGTTTATTAGAGAGAATGCGGTAAAGAGAAGGGACTGGGGAAGTGTCCTAGATCGAATCTACATTGGGGGCACTGCAAAAGCCACCAAATTTAAACTACATCCAAGAACAGGGAGGGGGGGTGGGGAAGACAGTTTCAACAGAGCTAGATCTGAGAAATCAGTCCCCAAGTTATAACAACCACAATAAAATGAAGGAAATATACTTAAATCAGCTTATGTCCAGTTGATGTATGCAGACAAATCTCAGTAGCAGCAACTCTACTTAAAATGATTACCAGAGATGTAACCAACACAGGTTTTAAAGTTATCAGAAACCCCCAAGCTAATTAACACTTAAAGGAATTTCAGAGCAGTTTAACAACTAGTGCAGAGCTTCAGACACACACACAAGACAGTTTCAACAGAGCTAGATCTGAGAAATCAGTCCCCAAGTTATAACAACCACAATAAAATGAAGGAAATATACTTAAATCAGCTTATGTCCAGTTGATGTATGCAGACAAATCTCAGTAGCAGCAACTCTACTTAAAATGATTACCAGAGATGTAACCAACACAGGTTTTAAAGTTATCAGAAACCCCCAAGCTAATTAACACTTAAAGGAATTTCAGAGCAGTTTAACAACTAGTGCAGAGCTTCAGACACACACACAAGACAGTTTCAACAGAGCTAGATCTGAGAAATCAGTCCCCAAGTTATAACAACCACAATAAAATGAAGGAAATATACTTAAATCAGCTTATGTCCAGTTGATGTATGCAGACAAATCTCAGTAGCAGCAACTCTACTTAAAATGATTACCAGAGATGTAACCAACACAGGTTTTAAAGTTATCAGAAACCCCCCCCAAGCTAATTAACACTTAAAGGAATTTCAGAGCAGTTTAACAACTAGTGCAGAGCTTCAGACACACACACAAGACAGTTTCAACAGAGCTAGATCTGAGAAATCAGTCCCCAAGTTATAACAACCACAATAAAATGAAGGAAATATACTTAAATCAGCTTATGTCCAGTTGATGTATGCAGACAAATCTCAGTAGCAGCAACTCTACTTAAAATGATTACCAGAGATGTAACCAACACAGGTTTTAAAGTTATCAGAAACCCCCCCCCCCAAGCTAATTAACACTTAAAGGAATTTCAGAGCAGTTTAACAACTAGTGCAGAGCTTCAGACACACACACAAGACAGTTTCAACAGAGCTAGATCTGAGAAATCAGTCCCCAAGTTATAACAACCACAATAAAATGAAGGAAATATACTTAAATCAGCTTATGTCCAGTTGATGTATGCAGACAAATCTCAGTAGCAGCAACTCTACTTAAAATGATTACCAGAGATGTAACCAACACAGGTTTTAAAGTTATCAGAAACCCCCAAGCTAATTAACACTTAAAGGAATTTCAGAGCAGTTTAACAACTAGTGCAGAGCTTCAGACACACACACAAGACAGTTTCAACAGAGCTAGATCTGAGAAATCAGTCCCCAAGTTATAACAACCACAATAAAATGAAGGAAATATACTTAAATCAGCTTATGTCCAGTTGATGTATGCAGACAAATCTCAGTAGCAGCAACTCTACTTAAAATGATTACCAGAGATGTAACCAACACAGGTTTTAAAGTTATCAGAAACCCCCCCCAAGCTAATTAACACTTAAAGGAATTTCAGAGCAGTTTAACAACTAGTGCAGAGCTTCAGACACACACACAAGACAGTTTCAACAGAGCTAGATCTGAGAAATCAGTCCCCAAGTTATAACAACCACAATAAAATGAAGGAAATATACTTAAATCAGCTTATGTCCAGTTGATGTATGCAGACAAATCTCAGTAGCAGCAACTCTACTTAAAATGATTACCAGAGATGTAACCAACACAGGTTTTAAAGTTATCAGAAACCCCCAAGCTAATTAACACTTAAAGGAATTTCAGAGCAGTTTAACAACTAGTGCAGAGCTTCAGACACACACACAAGACAGTTTCAACAGAGCTAGATCTGAGAAATCAGTCCCCAAGTTATAACAACCACAATAAAATGAAGGAAATATACTTAAATCAGCTTATGTCCAGTTGATGTATGCAGACAAATCTCAGTAGCAGCAACTCTACTTAAAATGATTACCAGAGATGTAACCAACACAGGTTTTAAAGTTATCAGAAACCCCCAAGCTAATTAACACTTAAAGGAATTTCAGAGCAGTTTAACAACTAGTGCAGAGCTTCAGACACACACACAAGACAGTTTCAACAGAGCTAGATCTGAGAAATCAGTCCCCAAGTTATAACAACCACAATAAAATGAAGGAAATATACTTAAATCAGCTTATGTCCAGTTGATGTATGCAGACAAATCTCAGTAGCAGCAACTCTACTTAAAATGATTACCAGAGATGTAACCAACACAGGTTTTAAAGTTATCAGAAACCCCCAAGCTAATTAACACTTAAAGGAATTTCAGAGCAGTTTAACAACTAGTGCAGAGCTTCAGACACACACACAAGACAGTTTCAACAGAGCTAGATCTGAGAAATCAGTCTCAATGTTATAACAACCACAATAAAATGAAGGAAATATACTTAAATCAGCTTATGTCCAGTTGATGTATGCAGACAAATCTCAGTAGCAGCAACTCTACTTAAAATGATTACCAGAGATGTAACCAACACAGGTTTTAAAGTTATCAGAAACCCCCAAGCTAATTAACACTTAAAGGAATTTCAGAGCAGTTTAACAACTAGTGCAGAGCTTCAGACACACACACAAGACAGTTTCAACAGAGCTAGATCTGAGAAATCAGTCCCCAAGTTATAACAACCACAATAAAATGAAGGAAATATACTTAAATCAGCTTATGTCCAGTTGATGTATGCAGACAAATCTCAGTAGCAGCAACTCTACTTAAAATGATTACCAGAGATGTAACCAACACAGGTTTTAAAGTTATCAGAAACCCCCAAGCTAATTAACACTTAAAGGAATTTCAGAGCAGTTTAACAACTAGTGCAGAGCTTCAGACACACACACAAGACAGTTTCAACAGAGCTAGATCTGAGAAATCAGTCCCCAAGTTATAACAACCACAATAAAATGAAGGAAATATACTTAAATCAGCTTATGTCCAGTTGATGTATGCAGACAAATCTCAGTAGCAGCAACTCTACTTAAAATGATTACCAGAGATGTAACCAACACAGGTTTTAAAGTTATCAGAAACCCCCAAGCTAATTAACACTTAAAGGAATTTCAGAGCAGTTTAACAACTAGTGCAGAGCTTCAGACACACACACAAGACAGTTTCAACAGAGCTAGATCTGAGAAATCAGTCCCCAAGTTATAACAACCACAATAAAATGAAGGAAATATACTTAAATCAGCTTATGTCCAGTTGATGTATGCAGACAAATCTCAGTAGCAGCAACTCTACTTAAAATGATTACCAGAGATGTAACCAACACAGGTTTTAAAGTTATCAGAAACCCCCCCCAAGCTAATTAACACTTAAAGGAATTTCAGAGCAGTTTAACAACTAGTGCAGAGCTTCAGACACACACACAAGACAGTTTCAACAGAGCTAGATCTGAGAAATCAGTCCCCAAGTTATAACAACCACAATAAAATGAAGGAAATATACTTAAATCAGCTTATGTCCAGTTGATGTATGCAGACAAATCTCAGTAGCAGCAACTCTACTTAAAATGATTACCAGAGATGTAACCAACACAGGTTTTAAAGTTATCAGAAAACCCCCAAGCTAATTAACACTTAAAGGAATTTCAGAGCAGTTTAACAACTAGTGCAGAGCTTCAGACACACACACAAGACAGTTTCAACAGAGCTAGATCTGAGAAATCAGTCCCCAAGTTATAACAACCACAATGAAATGAAGGAAATATACTTAAATCAGCTTATGTCCAGTTGATGTATGCAGACAAATCTCAGTAGCAGCAACTCTACTTAAAATGATTACCAGAGATGTAACCAACACAGGTTTTAAAGTTATCAGAAACCCCCCCAAGCTAATTAACACTTAAAGGAATTTCAGAGCAGTTTAACAACTAGTGCAGAGCTTCAGACACACACACAAGACAGTTTCAACAGAGCTAGATCTGAGAAATCAGTCCCCAAGTTATAACAACCACAATAAAATGAAGGAAATATACTTAAATCAGCTTATGTCCAGTTGATGTATGCAGACAAATCTCAGTAGCAGCAACTCTACTTAAAATGATTACCAGAGATGTAACCAACACAGGTTTTAAAGTTATCAGAAACCCCCCCAAGCTAATTAACACTTAAAGGAATTTCAGAGCAGTTTAACAACTAGTGCAGAGCTTCAGACACACACACAAGACAGTTTCAACAGAGCTAGATCTGAGAAATCAGTCCCCAAGTTATAACAACCACAATAAAATGAAGGAAATATACTTAAATCAGCTTATGTCCAGTTGATGTATGCAGACGCCTATGTCATAAGTGATAATTGATTAAGATTGTTTCTTGTTTAAAAAGAGATTGTAAATAACATGTCAGGCATAGACTCTGAGCAATAAATTGTATTCTTGGGAACTCAAGCCACTCAGGTGAGCAGGCATAGTATAAAATGCAGCTGTGATAATGTGTTACTGTTGGATCAGTTATTTGGATGTATGCTTGGTTCGATAATCAACCCATGTCAGAAGATTTCAAGGATAAACTCCTAAATTCACCCCTTGAGAGGGATATTTTATTTGAACTTCAGGCAGCTAGCTTATTCAGAACATTGCAGGAGCAAGGTAGAACTATGAAGGACTGCAGACTTATTATCTGTGTGCCCAGATACCACAGGAATTACCTGGCACAGTCCACTTCCTTTGTTAGAAGAGAACACAGGCCTTCTCAGAAGCAAAAGAAGGTACCCATCAAAAGATTTCTAGAAACATCTGAATGTAACCCCAGATCTGGAAGGCTTCCTTTCACAGGTAAGTCACTGTGACATTCTTTCCACCCCCCTCCCCTTGGTCCTGCACTTTCCTTTTCAAAAAGGCTCACCTTCTCCATTACAAATTGGGAAAAGATTACCACAGACTGTGTGTACTTACCATCAACAAAAAACACTATGTCCTGGAAAGAACAACCTCCCTTCAGAGGCTTTCCACTTCTGCCTCACAACCAATTAACCCCCCCCCCCATCCTTTGGGACCTGCAGTCTCAAGACACCATAGAACAAATTCCACCTTAGTGCGTGGGATGAAGATTCTACTCCAAATGGGTTCTGGTACCAAGAAAAGGACAGTGGAGACCCATACCAACCTTTTCTCAGCTCAACACCTTCCTGAAAGTACACACTAGCAAAATGCTGTTTCTTCAGACCTTTCTCCCCTTTGTTTTTCATCAGTCTTTTCTAGTACTTTGGATTTGAAGGATACATACCTTCATATCCCCATGTGCCCTTCTTGTTGGAAATTCCCAAGATTCTCTACTGGCTTATCACATTTTCAGTTTACTGATTTGCCTGCTGAGCTTTCTTTGGCCTCTAGGATGTTCACAAAGTGTCTAGTCCGGTTATAGCCTTTTCCAGGACTCTGGGAATACAAATATTCCCCTACCTATATAATCTGCTAATCCAGGCCTGTCCATCTCTGGTCTTACTGCAGCATCTCCGGTTCACTCTCTCATTCCTTCTGCAACTAGGTTCTACTGTCAGTTACAAAAATCTTCCATTCATCCCACTCAGGACCTAGTTGTTTTGGGTTGCAGACTGGACATAAAAAGCATACAGGCATTCTTGGCCCTGGAAAAGGTGCAAAACCTCACAACTTACTTCCAGTCTCTGACATTTCTCCAGGGTGGTTGAACCTGGGTGATACTCAGAGCACCGTCATTCATGGCAGCAACCATACTGATGCTTCTTTTAGCCAGGTTGCATATGAGGAAAATCTCAGTGGTACCTGAAAAATGTATAATCTCAAAACTCTCACCCTCTGGAGAGCTGGATGTCTCTCATGCCTTGTGTCAAGAAAGGAGATACTATAGTGGATGACACAAGTAGATCTCAAGATATATCGACCACCGCACAACCAGGCACCAATGCAACGAAGTTCTGGTTTTGAACAATTTATTGGCAAGACTAAGCGCTTTCACCATTTACATGGCATCCTCAGAGTCAAATAACACACAGACAACCTGAAATATAAATACCCTCTCAAAACCTCACCTATTGCACATGACATCATAATGAGCTTGTCACACAATAATTGATTAATTTACACTCCCACAAATTACAACGTTTAAAATTGTCTTAGTCTAAAAATAACAAACATTTAATAACTTTAAAAATGTTAATAATTTAGGAACAAAAAAACTTCAAGTAGATCTCAGTCCAGGCCTGTCTTTTAAGGTACTACAAATCAAGAGCTGTACACAGAAACTTCAGACAAGGCTTGAGGAGCATGGACAGGAAGCCACAAGGTCCATGACTGTTGGCAGACCAACCTCAAGGAAGAGCACCTCAACCTGAAAGAGAAGAGGGGGTCTTAAGAGAAATAAGTCAGCAGGCAAAGGAAAGTAGTATTGCTGGAATTTACTTAATCTTCAAGTCTTGGTGAGTACCTTCACACTAGGTGGACCCTGTTTTTCACAAAATCTCACTAAGATGACGCTGATGTATAGACTGCATTTTGTATTGCATATATCATGGACAGAAGTAGGCTAAAAAAATGAAAAAGATAGCTGGGTGCTCAAGACCCAGGATAATAAAGTGCCCAGTCCTGGTAGGGACACTGTTGCTAGGACTGTAAAAGATGACAGTGTAGAATCCTCAAGACAAGGAAACATTCTGGGCTATGTCAGGTCCAGGGGAGGATGACCTCCCTGTTGTAGAAGGAAGTAGTAGTCCACCAAATTCACATAAACTGATAGGCCAGAAAAGAGCTGTAAGGACAATTGAGTGAACTATTGAAGAAATTATGGAATACTTGCGAAGTAAAGGATTTAGTGTAAAAAATGTAACGCAGGTTATATCACAGCATGATGGAACGAGTCCCCAAAGTAAAAAAAATAAGTAAATAAAAAAGAAACCAGAAGAAAAAGAGACATCTGAAGAAATATGGACAATGGAAGGAAAAAGATATTTAATATGGTGCAATATCTATGCAAAGGAGAAAGCAAAACTAATTATTACAAAAAAGAGCACCATCAAATATATTTGAAGAGAAATACAGGGAAAGGCAAATGGACATGGAAATACAGTACAAAAATAAGATAAAGAAGAAAGTAGAAAAAAAGATTAGTAATGGAGAAGTTAAAGAAATAGAAACTGAGGTTATGGAGTACCTGCAGTGAAGGATTTAGTGTCTAAAATCTAACTCAGATAACATCACAGCAGAATAGAGCAATGGATCTACAAATTATAAAGACACCAGTGGAGCAGAAAACATCTGGTCAGTTGCCATATGAAGATACGTTGGAGCCTTCCATAGGAAACCAGTACAAACATGCAAATGGAGTTGCAAAGCAAGGGAGGAAATGGTAAACTGTGGCAACTCTGACCCAGTCACTCTTTAGTGATAGACCAGTGGGTTCCCATATGAAAGATCAAAGGATGACACAGAGTAAAACTGAAAAGAATGTAGCACAGGAAGGTGCTCTGGAACTTTTCTACAAAATCCAAAGTAAATTAGATTCTACCATAACCAAAGGTCTTCCAACAAAAGAGCACGATAAAATGAACAGAAGGAGCAACAGGCACAGCTAAAATAACAGAGAATTTTATTAACTACAAATGTTTGTATTTAGTAAAATCCTCAGTTATTTTAGCCGTTCTAGTTGCTCCTTACTTTCTATAGAATGCCCACAGGAAGTGGAGAACAAAGAATGTGTCCTCAGTTTAGAAGAAAATTATCTAAGAGAAGAGTTGCTTGGTTTAATGGAGATGGACAGACATATTAAGATCAATGAAAGAAATAGACTACAGAAAGTCAGTAAAACCCAAAAAGTTTGAAGTTTGATAAAACAAATGAACACAGTAATTAGAACTATCCATAGAGTTTCATATGATATAACAGAAGTAAACAGCTAAATTAATAACAGATAAAGTCTTACCGCAAATACAAAGGAAGCAAGGGAAAGCAAGGGGAGAAATTGAATGCCATCATGGAAGTATCGAATAGAGAAAACTAAGAAGTGTCACTGTTAGAAGAGTATAGAAGAGGGAACAGATCGACAAAAATGCACAGAAAGACGATAAAAGCAATGTGCAGTGTAAGAACAGACAGGATCTATTGTACACTATCGCAAATAATGCGCTAATAATATCAGCACAGGGAGAAAAACTTAGAAGCCATGCAGATAAATATAAAGGAAAAGTACAAAATAGGCAATTTATTGATAACCCAAAAAACATTTTATAGAGGATTGGGAAACAAGGCAAAAGGAAAAGAAGTGCCACCAAAAAAAAGAAGAAATAGATGCATTTTGGAGAAATATGTGTATGTGTATGTGTATATATATATATATATATATATATATATAAAGATCCTGTGAATTATAACAAAGATGCTAAATGGATAGAAGTAGTAAAATAAAGAATAAGAAGTTCAAATATACAAGATATGAAATGGGATGAAGTAACAGCCAGATAGATTGAAACAAAGCTAAGAAAAGCTTCTAATTGGAAACCCCAGGCCCAGAGATGGTACCTCACTTAGACATGAGTAAGAATTACTTGTATGCGCACTCCAAACAGACACCTGCCTCATTAACAGCAGGAAAAACAGTACTCCTACTAAGACCGAAACTGCAAGTTATCCTAAAAGCTATAGACCAATAACTTGCCTTCCAAAGATGTATAAACTATACACTGGAACTGATGCTGACAGAGTTTGTAGTCATTTAGAAGGAAACTGTGTCATTGCACTAGAACAAAAGGGTAATAAAAGAAAGTCATATGGAACAAACAATCATTTGGTGTTTATTAAATAAAGTCATAATGGAGAACTGTAAAAAGGGGAAGACTCTAAGTATGGCATGGATAGACTCATCAAAAACACATTTGACAATATCCCACATTCATGGATAAAAGAGTGCTTAAAGATGTGTAAGATAACACTCCACACCAATCGGTTACATAACAGAGACCATAAAACAGTGGCAAACCATTTTGTAGTAAGCCATGATGAAGGACAAATTGTTATTCCAGGGATAAAAATTCAAAAGGGGATATTCCAGGGTGACTCTGGCACTGCTGCTCTTTTGCCTTGTCCTTAACCCTTTAAGCTGTCTGCTTAACATTAGGTAATGGCTACATTTTGGCTCCCAGAAAACAACAAAGTATAAAGACTTTTCATCAACTTTTTGTAGATAATTTAAAATAGTATAGTTCATCAGATGAGGAACTGAAAGCACAACTGTAAGTGGTCAAAACATTTTCAGATGATATAAGAATGATATTTGGTCTTGATAAATGTACAAAAGCAATCTTTAAAGTCAGAAAGCTGCAACACTAAGAAAACAAAAGTTTGGGACAGGAATATGATATAAAATAACGTAAATGAGAGGGACTGTATACATATTTGGGAACTGATGAAGGATCAACAATAAAACATGAACAAATGTGAACAAAACTTAGTAAGGAATATTTTAGAAGACTTAAATGAATACTGAAAACAGTGTTGACATCTACGAACAAAGTTCAAGCTGTAAACCAATTTGCTCTTTCTGTCCTGACTTATAGTTTTGGAGTGACTGACTGGCCACAAAAGTTGTTGGATAGGTTGGACAGGAAAACAAGAAGGATGCTTAATGCTCACCAAATGATTTATAAAAATCAGTGCATACCAAGACTATATATTCCCTGATGTTCTTCATGTTTCACTGTTGCAGTCATCACACTTGGGTTATCCTGCCAGGGGTGGCCCTCAGTTGGCCCGGATACCAGAAGCTTAGTATTTCTGCGTCAGTTGCTGTCACTTCAGGACTGACGTCAGGCCGTCAGTGATATAAAAACAGGCAGCCAACGCCATTACATCAGTCTTTCTTGCTGAGGAGCCTGAAGCAGAAGTAGTTCCCACGAGTGCCGGTCAGCCGCTACCTGAGTTTTCATTTCCGAAATTGAAGTTGAAGTCTTCTAAAGTTAAGTACCCTGTTGGTGATCCTTTTTTCTTGCTCTAACTGATGTCAGAAAAAGTTAACAATTGTGTCGCCTGTGGAAAGCAAATACCACACCGAGATTTCCATTCTTACTGTGTCACCTGTTTAGGCCTAGACCACAATGTACCTCGCTGCCGGTTTTATGCTTTGTTCAACACCGGAACTATTCGTCATCATGCCCTTATAGTAGCTAAATACTTTTGTTTTTGATCTCCATATTCTGAAATGGCTTGGTAAGCCATCCGACTACTGATCTTCCAAAAAAATGTAAGGATAAAGACAGAGACAGACCGCAGAGGTCCAAAAGTGCCGACGATGCTTCCGTTAAGCTAGTCGCCGGTACTCAGTGAGGCTCTTTTGCAGCCCCTGATGCCCATTTCGATGGATTCGCAGGTCGCTACTGAGACCCTTTCGGAGTCTGGTATGCTGTGAGACTCTTCTTTGACTACAGAACCTGCAGATGTCTCTAGCTTGGATGAGTCCGGAGCCGCTGTGTAGGCACCGGCTTCTGAGGAAGTTCTTCACACTACCACTATTCGACACAAACCGACGACTTCTTTCGTATCTTTAGTTCTTTCTAAAACTACCGAGTTTCTAAGGCCAAGAGTATGAGCTACGCCTAAAAAAATTACCCTAACTCAAGTGCCTGCTTCCTTGCCACAGTCACAGATGCTTAAAATGGTGGAAGACCTTATCATGCTGATTAGGGAAAGCCAGCCTTCCCCTGCTAAAAGAAAAAGAGACTTGTCCCCAGCAGCTTTATCTGACCAAGAGTCCGACGACTCTGAGGTTTCTGATTATGAAGACATGCCCTTATTTGCCTATGAGGATTCAGATGCACAGGAATCCTTTCCTTCTGCCTCCCCTCCTATGGATTTTTCTTTTGGTGAAACCCTACATACTTTGAGAGAGCATTTCCTTTGGGAATGCCAAGACTATCCTCAGTCCAAAAAGAGACTCGGAATTTTTAGACTTACCACAGCACAGACCCTTAGCTAGCCCTCCTGTTCTGGATGTTGTGGATGATGTCTTTATGGAATCCATCTCATCTTATCATAGGTTCATAGGTTCATACTAGGCTATCTGCCCTAGGGCATTTATAAGCCTAGCCAGAGTATGTTTGGCTTTCGCCACCCATTTTAAATGAATTTTGCTATGCCCTTTTTCGAGGTTAGTATACTGTGCCTCTGTCTAACAGTGACACAGAAGTGATACCCGGGGTAAACCTACTATCTCCCATAATCCCCCAAGACCAAAAGGAATAAAAGCAACTACAGCTAAGAATCCCATCCCCTCGGACATGGTTTCCCGAGCTTTAGACAGATGGGGTAAAAAAGTATACACCTCTGCAACTCTTGCTATTAGAGCATTAAATTGTCAGTTCCACATGCTGACATACCAGCAAACATACTATGGAACTTATTAAGCAAAAATTATCTACCTTCCCTGACTGTGCAGAAAATAAAGAATTACAGGAGCTTATGCATTCTGCAAGCCAAGTCAGCAAACATACCCTGCAATGTGGGTTTGACGCCCTAGAAGCATCTTGCAGGGCAGCAGTCACAGGTTCTGTACTTAGAAGGCATGTCTGACTTATGGAGCAGACCTTGCCAGATCACTTCACATCAAAATTATTGGACGCACCTCTGAACAAGGACAATCTTGTTTGGCACCAAAGCAGAAGAGGTTTTAAAAAAGATGGAAGAAAAAGCTAAGTCTATGCAGATAGTCAATTTTTTTTTTTGCAAGTGCAGCCTCCAAGATTCAGTAGGCATTGCCCCTCAAAACATTGGTCCTTTCCAGCCCCCTCAAGGCCACCTCAAACTAGACCAAGAGGAAACAGACCCCACCCAGACTACAGTCTCAGGGTATGCAGAGATCTAAGCAATGGAATGCCTCTACTTCTAAAACAGGGAGTGCTAAGCCACCCCCTTATGGAAAGAATTCTCAATGACTTCTCAACTCCTCCCCTCACCTCTGCCCAATTGCTCGTGCCCCTAGGAGGAAAACTTGCCCACCATGCAAAAAGCTGGACCTCCATCACCAACGATCGATGGGTCCTCAACATAGTATCCCAGGGGTACAGATTTTTTTTCCACATGCTGCCAACCCCAAAAGGGTTCCCAGACCTTCCTCCAAACCAGTGGGCAGAGGCACAAAACCAAGTTCAGTCCCTGCTCTCCATAAGGGCAGTCCAGCCTGCTTCTGCAAAACAGATAGGCCAAGGTTTTTATTCCAGACTTTTCCTGGTACCCAGAAAAGAGGGCACCTGACCCACAATCCTATATCTATCCATTCTAAACACCTTCCTGGTGGTAGCAAAATGCTCACCCTAGAGCAGCTTCTCCCTATGCTGTCCAAAGATGCCTGGTTAGCCACCCTAGACCTAAAGGAGGCCTATCTGCACATCCCAATCAGGGACTCCTGCAGAAAATGTCTACGTTTCAGGGCAGGATCTATGCATTATCAGATGTTCTTCGTGTTTCACTGTTGCAGACATTACATTTGGGTTATCTGCTTGCAGGTAGCCCTCAGTCGGCCTGATTAACAAACTCTTGGGTCCTGCGTCGGTTGCTGTCTCTTCTTCCATGATGTCAGGTCGTCAGGGGTATAAAACATGCAGTCGATGTCATTACATCATCGTGTCTTGTTGTGCGGTGCCCGAAGCAGAAGCCTTTTCACAAGTGCCAGCCGACTACTGAATTTTTTGTTTTCGAGTTTCAGAACCGAAGTCTTCAACTAAAAGCTAAATACCCCATTGGGGAAACTTTTTCTTGCTCTAAACCAATGTCAGTAAAAGTAAATAATTGCATTTCTTCTGGAAAGCAAATACCTCATAAAGATTTTCATTCGTACTGTATTCCTTGCCTAGGCCCTGACCACGATGTACCTCGCTGTCGGTTTAGTGCCTTATTTAAACCATGAACTATCTGTCGTCGGTATATTTGCACTTCTAAATTTTTTGGTGTTCAATTCAGTTATCCTGATATTTCTTCGGTAAGCCATCTGACTACCGACATGCCGAAGAAACATAAAGATAAAGACAGAGACAGGCCACCCAGTTCGACAGTACTCAGTGAGGCGCTTTTGCAGCCCCTGATACCCACTACTTCAGATTCTTAGTCCTCTA
The DNA here is from genome assembly GCF_019279795.1 of Protopterus annectens. Taxonomy (NCBI): domain Eukaryota; kingdom Metazoa; phylum Chordata; order Ceratodontiformes; family Protopteridae; genus Protopterus; species Protopterus annectens. The sequence continues at coordinate 972,267,877 of NC_056744.1, forward strand.
CTGAGACCCATTCAGAGTCCGGTATCCTGCGAGATGCTTCAACTGTGGAACCTGCGCATGTCTCTACCTTGGATGGGTCCAGAGCCACTGTGCAGGCACTGGCTTCTGAGGGTGTATTCAGGCCTACTGACTTGCATATTAAACCGGCACCATCTTCTTCTTCAAGGCCTAAAACTCAAACCATGCCTAGAAAACTGACGCCCAGACTGCATAGTCAGGCCTCTATGCCTAAAGAACAAATGATAAGAATGACTGAAGATCTTATTACTTTAATCAGGGGAAGCCAACCTTCCCCCTCTAAGAGACCTAGGACGGAGTTTGCTTATGATACTTATGACCAGGATTCTGAAATTTCTATTTCCTCTGATGACTAGGATTTACCCTTATCTACCTATGAGGATCCTGATGCTGAGGACTCTGCTTCCCCCCCAAAGGATTTCTCTTTTGGTGAAACCTTGCATACTCTTGGGGAGCTTTTTCATTGGGAAAGTCAGGATTTCTCTGATTCTAAAAAGGGGCTTAGGGATTTCTTACTCCTGCCCCAGCACAGGCCTTTAGCTTTACCTCCTGTACTGGGCATTGTTGATGATGCCTTTTCGGAATCTAGAATGGCCCCTGACTCATTACCTCCTGCTTCCAGAAAACATGATAGATATTACAGGGTACCTGACTCTCACAAGTTCTTTTTCAAAAATCCTACTGCAGATCCTGAAACAATTTCACAGGGACCCAAGGGCATTAAAGCTACTACTGCCAAAAATCCTACCCCCTCTGATAGAGACTGCAGGGCGCTGGCTAGATGGGATAAGAAGGTATACACTTCTGCAACTTTGGCCATTACGGCCATGAATTGCCAGTTTCATATGTTAAAGTATCAGCTGCCTATTATTGAATTGCTTAAACAGAAAATGATGTTGATTCCTGATTGTGCTGAAAATAAGGATTTACAGGATTTTATGCATTCTGCTGAACAAGTTGGTAAACATCAATTGCAGTGTGGTTTTGATTCACTAGAGGCATCTTGCAGGGCTGCGGTAACTGGGTCTGTACTTAGAAGGCATGCTTGGCTTAAGGAGCAATCCTTGCCAGATCATGTTAAAGCGAAATTACCGGATGCTCCCTCAGATCAGGGCAACCTGTTTGGCAACAATGCAGAAGTTGTTCTTAAAAAGATGGAGGAAAAAGCTAAATCTTTGCAAACTGTTAAAGACTTAAGTACAACCTCCAAGATTTAGTAGGCATTGGCCTTCTAAGAACTGGTCCTTTCCTGCCTCTTCCAGACCTTCTCAGTCCAAACCCAGATCCAGCAGAGCACCCAGGCTTCAGTCCCAGGGGATGCACAGGACTAAACAGTGGAGGGCCTCCACTTCCAAATTTGGGAGTAATAAAACTCCCCCTATGGTAAACTGTCTCAATGACGACTTTTTAAAACTTCCAGGCATTTCTCAACTGACTGCCCCTTTGGGGGGGGGGGGGGGATTGCACTTCATGCAAAGAACTGAGGACTCATTACCCAGGACAAATGGGTTTTAAATATAGTGTCCCAAGGATACAGATTTCACTTCCACACGTCACCAACTGCAAGCGGTTGGCCGGATCTGCCTCCAAAACAGTGGGCAGAGGCCCAAAAGCAAGTACACTCTCTCTTAAGCATAGGGGCTATTCAGTTGGTACCAGAAGAGAAAAAGGGACAAGATTTCTACTCGAGATTTTTCCTGATACCCAGAAAAGACAATTCATGGCGTCCTATCCTGGACCTGCCTATTCTAAACACCTTTTTGGTGATTCCAAAATTCAAGATGTTGACTCTTCACCAGTTGCTTCCTATGCTAAGCAAAGATGCCTGGTTGGCAACACTAAATTTAAAGGAAGCATACCTGCACATCAGGGAATTTTCCAGAAGATACCTACGCTTCAAAGCAGGCTACAGCACTATCAGGTTTTCTGCACTGCCCTTTGGCTTATCTACTGCACCCAGGGTATTCACAAAGTGCCTAGCTCCAGTCATTGCATTTTGCAGGCAAAGAAATATTCAGATATACCATTACCTGCACGATTGTCTAATTCAGGCAGTAAACCAGGACATACTTTTGAATCATCTGACTTTTGTATAGAGGGTGCTAACTTGTCTGGGGAAAACCATAAACGAAAAGAAATCACACCTGGTACCCTGTCAACAAATTATATTCCTGGGAGCAAGCTTGAATACAACTTCCCAGATGGCTTTCCTCACGCCAGAGAAACAAATTCACTTGACAACCTACTTCAAACAAGTGGTCACAAAAACCTTGCTATCTGCAAGGCAAATACTACAAGCCTTGGGGTTCATGGCCTCCTGCATTCTTCTAATTCCATATGCAAGACTGCATATGAGGTAACTACAATGGTATCTAAAAAGCCTATGGTGTCAACGTTCTCAGGATCTAGAAGCAATTAATTCCTATCATTCCTTGTCTACACCTAGAGTTCCTTTGGTGGGCAGAGGTCTGCCACCAAAACAAGGGTCTACCATTCACACTACCCCCTGCCGCCCAAACCCTAATAACAGACACATCAGTCTATGCATGGGGGGGGGGTGCGCACCTGGCAGGGAAGTGCATTCAGGGCAAATGGAACCCAGTTCAAATGCACCTTCACATCAGTCATAAAGAAATGTTAGCTGTACAGAATTATCTGACAGCCTTCAAGGACCACATTCTTCCGGGACAATTAATGGTAAAGACGGACAACACCATTGTTATGTGGTACATAAATAAACGGGGGGGGGGTACACATTCTTACCCCCTCTGCAGACTAGCCATGGCATTGTGGAACACAGCCTTGAGCTACCAAGTACATCTACAAGCTCAATTCCTGCCAGGAAAACTAAATACACTGGCAGATGGACTAAGCAGAACCCTCATGGACCCACACAAGTGGAAACTGGAACCAAGGATTTTCAACATGCTGACAAGCAAATGGGGGAGCCCAGATATAGACCTGTTTGCCTCCCCCAGAACTGTCAATTGGAAAAATTGTGTGCAAGGACTCCCCACAGACAAGCTTGGAAAGTGGATGCTCTGTCAGTTTATGTCTTTCCTCCTGTGTCTCTCCTCTCCAAAGTACTACTAAAGATCAAATAAGACAAACCAAGGATGATTTTGATTCCATCAGCCTGGCCACGCCAACACTGGTACCCCCTCCTGTGCAGTGTGTCACTGTTGGCCCCATGGCACCTGCCTCAGACTCCTACCCTGCTGTCTCAGCAGGAGAACCAGATTCTGCACCCTCAGCTTCAAACACTGAACATAGCAGCCTGGCTAATTACTTAAGCTCTCCTTTACCATCCCTCAGTAAACCAGTGATGGATGTCATTTTAGAGGCAAGGAGGCCTAGTACTAGAAAATCTTATGCCGAAAAATGGAAAAGATTCTGTGCCTGGAACCAATCTCAAGGGATGAGCACAGCAATGTCCAATTTACCTCAGATTTTACAATACTTAACTGAGATGCTTCACAAGGGCCTGACTTTTTCCTCAATAAAAATGTATGCCTCAGCCATTTCAGCTCATTTAACACAGAACCTCCCCTCTTTTCTCTTCCATTGCTCAAGCAGTTCCTCAGAGGGGCCAGAAATTTAAGACCACCCAGGAGAGCTCCAACTCCAGCCTGGGACCTTAACTTTCTATTGGAGAAACTCACCCTTCCTCCTTTCGAGCCAGCTGCTACTGCAGATTTTTCTTTTCTTGGAAAACAGCTTCCCTTTTAGCCATCACTTCAGCAAGAAGAGTATCTGAGTTATAGGCCTTTATGGCAGTGGAGCCTTTCATCATCTTTCATGCGGACAGGGTGTCCCTCAGGACCAGTCCCTCTTTCATACCAAAGGTGGTATCCAGTATGGCCTTTAATCAGTCCATTCATTTGCCTACCTTCTTTCTTAATCTACAGAACAAAGGGGAATGGATACTGCACTCCTTAGATGTGCACAGACAAGTTAGATTCTACTTGGACAGGTTTAAACCTCAAAGGAAATCTGAACAACTGCTGGGGGCATTTGCTGCAGGGACAGAGGGGAAGGCTATTTCAAAGCGAACCAGGGGAAGGCTATTTCAAAGTGAACCATCTCCAAACAGATAGGCCATTGCATTCACTTCTGCTGTAAGCACCATGGAAAAATTATCCCACAGGAGATCAGATCCCACTCAACCAGGGATGCATCTACCTCTACAGTCTTTCTCAGAGGCATACCTACCAGGGACATCCTAAAAGCTGCTACCTGGAGTTCTGTACATACTTTCACCAACCATTACCATTTGCCAATTTTCTCTAAATCCAAAGCTGGCTTTGCCACTGCAGTTTTGCAGGGCCTTATAGCTGGTCGTAATGCTATCTAAATTCCTCCTCCCATCCTTAGCTTTGGGAATCTACCCAAATGTAATGACTGCAACAGTAAAACATGAAGAACATAGTACATTTGTGTACACTTACCATAAATGTAGATTTTCAAGTGTATTCACTGTTGCAGTCCTGATTACCCTCCCTCCAGCCCCCTGACTTTGTTTGGCTATACCTCTTCTCTCCTTTTCAATGCTTAAAAGCTTTTTGGTGTATTTGCTTTTTTGTTTGAGGTATAACCTTGTATATTTATAAATTTAATTGCTCCCCATTAGGGGGGCACCTGACATCTGGGGCAAGAAAAACTGATGTAATGACGTTGGCTGCATGTTTTATACCCCTGACGACCTGACATCATGGAAGAAGAGACAGCAACCGATGCAGGACCCAAGACTTTGTTAATCAGCCTGACTGAAGGCTACCTGCAAGCAGATAACCCAAATGTAATGACTGCAACAGTGAATACACTCGAACATCTACATTTATGGTAAGTGTACACAACTGTACTTTTTCTGCACTTCCCTTTGGCTTATCCAGTGCTCCCAGAGTTTTCACAAAATGCCTGGCCCTAGCCATTGCCTGTTGCAGACAGAGAAATGTTCAAATTTACCATTACTTGGACGATTGCCTGATTCAGGCAGACGGTCATTAAAAGGTGTTGCAGCACCTGACATTTGTAAAGGACCTTATAACCTCCCTGGGGTACACTATCAACGAAAAGAAATCCAAACTAGTCCCCGGTCAAAAAATTGTATTCCTGGGAACAAGCTTGAAGACAGCATCCCAGATGACATTCCTTACTCCAGAAAAACAAGCCTGTCTGACAGGCTACTTCTCTCAAATGGTCACCAGAACCCAGTTATCCACAAGGAAAACCATGCAAGCTCTAGGGTTCATGGCCTCCTGCATTCTACTAATTCCATATGCCAGACTGCATATGAGGAAACTTCAATGGTACCTAAAAAGTCTTTGGTGCCAACATGCTCAGGACCTGGAAACTGCCATACCTATGATACCTTGTCTAAGGGAAGAGTTCCTTTGGTTGGCAGCAGCAGCATGCAACTACAACAAGGAGCTTCCTTCTACACAACCCCACGCTGCCCAGACCCTCACCATAGATGCATCAGACTATGCCTTGGGTGGACATCTGGATGGCAGGTGCATTCAGGGACACTGGAGCCCAAATCAAATTCATCTGCACATCAACCAAAAAGACATGCAAGCTGTTCATCATGCTCTGACAGCTTTCAGATCCCTACTCTCTCTGGGGTCTCTACTAATCAAAACCGACAACACCACAGTGATGTGGTACATCAACAAGCAGGGGGAACCCACTCTTACCCACTTTACAGGCTAGCCATGACCCTATGGAACACAGCCTCAGCCATGCATATTCACCTGCAAGCTCAATTCCTGCCAGGCAACCAAAACTTTCTGGCAGACAATTTGAGCAGAAATCTCCTAGACCAACATGAGTGGCAGTTAAACCACAACACCTTCAGCCTTGTGACACAGAAATGGGGTACCCCAGAGGTGGACCTGTTTACCTCCCCCTACAACCACCAGCTCAGCAAATTCTGCACCAGGGAACCTCACAGCAAGGCCTGGAAAGTGGATGCCCTATCCTTCCAGTGGGCATACCTCTCAATCTATGTATTTCCCCCTCCACCTCTTCATACAAGGATATTACTCAAGATAAGGGAGGAAAGACCAAGGGCAATCCTGATTGCCCCAGACTGGCCACACCAACAGTGATACCCACTACTGTGCATTCTGTCACTGTTGCCTCCATGGCACCTCCCCCCTGAACCTTGCAGCCTGGCTTATTCCTTGACTTTTCCTCCAGTGGTCAGCCTAAGCAAGCAGGTACTGGATGTCATAAGAAGCCAGACGACCCAGTACTAGAAATTCCTATGCTGACAAGTGAAAAAGGTGTTGTTCCTGGATCCAGACTAAAGGAGCGGATCCAGCACAGCTCTACTTACCTCTCATCCTGGATTACCTAGCACACATACTCCACAGTGGCCTAAACTTTTCTTCCATTAAGATCCATGCCTCGGCCGTCTCTGCTCATTACAGCACTGAGCCACCTCTTTTCTCACACCCTCTCATCAAACAGTTCCTTAGAGGGGCCAACAACTTAAAGCCACCAAAAAGATCCTGTACCCCTGCTTGGGACCTTAACCTTGCAATGGAAAAGGTCACGCTCCCCCCCCCCCCCCCTTGAGCCTGCAGCATCAGCAAAGTTAAAATTCCTGTCTTGGAAAACAGCCTTGCTTCTGGCCATCACTTCAGCTAGAAGAGTGTCTGAGCTACAAGCACTTATGGCTGTGGAACCCTTCATCATTTTTCATGCTGACAGGGTCTCCCTCAGGACTAACCCTACTTTCATGCCTAAAGTGGTGTCCAGTGTGGCTCTCAACCACTCTATCCATTTGCCCACCTTTTTCCCTAATCCTCAAAATAAGGGGAAAAGGATTCTGCACTCTTTAGATGTGCACAGACAGCTCAAATTTTACGTTTATAGGGCTAAGCCCTTTAGGAAATCTGACCAGCTACTAGTCAGCTTTGCAACAGGGACAGAGGCAAGACCATATCTAAACAAACCATCTTCAAATGGATAGCACACTGTATCCATTTCTGTTACAAACACCATGGGAAACCACCCTGTCTGGGGGTCAGACCACATTCCATTAGAACAACCTCAACCTCTCTAGCCTTTCTCAGAGGAGTCCCTCCCAGGGACATTCTGGAAGATGCAACTTGGAGCTCTGTTCATACCTTCACCAAGCATTACCACCTGCCTATCTTTTCCAAATCCAGGGCGGGCTTTGCAACCGCAATCCTGCAGGTCATACTAGCCAGCCACAACTCTGCTTGACTGCCTCCACCCATTCTTCAGCCTTGGGAATCAACCCAAGTGTGATGACTGCAACAGTGAAACACGAAGAACATAGTACAGTTGTGTACATGTACCATAAATGTAGATGTTCGAGTGTATTCACGGTTGAAGTCCTGGTTTCCCACCCTCCAGCCCTCTTGTTTCTCTCTCTTTCTCTCTCTCTTTTCCTCCCTCCTTACAAGGCTATTGGTATTTACTTTTTACTGGTGGAGTTTTTCCACCATAACTTAGCTCTCTATTTGGGAGCTCCTGACATTTGGGGCAAGAAAAACTGATGTAATGGCACCAGCTGCCTGTTTTTATACCATTGACGACCTGACGTCAGTCCTGAATTGCAGAAACCGACGCAGAAATACTAAGCCTCTGGTATTCGGGCCAACTGAGGGCTACTCCTGGCAGGATAACCCAAGTGTGATGACTGCAACAGTGAGTACACTCGAACATCTACATTTATGGTAAGTGTACACAACTGTACTTTCTGAAGGAAGTATGGGCCTCCTCGAAATTGATTACATCTATAGATTTGCAATCGTAGGACTGCATACATATTTGCTGACTTCAAAAGACCCAAATATAGTGAAAAATTTGAAACATCAGGAGAATAAGTCTAAGATGACTTCCTGCTTAGTTTTGCAGAAGCACACCGGCATCAAGCAGAAATGGAAATCAAACCAGAAGTAGATAAAAGTCAGGCAGCAACTGAATGTGAATAAAAACAAACAAATATAAGGTGAAGGGTCAGATGAGAAGGCAAGAAATGTGGAAAATGCATAAATGTAGTTGTAAGTATAAAAACTTTTGGAACAACCTCATGTTGATCAGGATCGAACGCAAAAGTAGTTAAGAAAAGGTGAATTTAAACCAAAAGACAAAAGGTTAATATTGGTGGCCCAAAGTAGCAGACTACGTACACATTGATTTACAGTGCCCTTTGAAGCTGTGGGAGAAACAGACAAATGTAGTTTTTGTGAAACAGAATTGAAAAAAGTTGCACATCTGCTTGCTGTTTGTGATGTACTAATGGCAGAAGATCATATACTGAAAGGCATAATAATGTGGCAAGACTGTTGCATTGGGATTGTGCAAACATTATAATATTGAAGTAGCTGAAAAGCACTGGAAATATGAGTTGCAAAGCATTATTGAAAATAATGAAGTTTGTCACATGGGATCACCCATTACTAACATTTACAAAAATAGATACAAGAAAACCAGATGTAGTGGTCCATGAAAAGAAGACAAAAGTAACATTTTTCATTGAAATTGCTACACCCAGTGACGACAGTATCTTACATGCAGAGAGAGACAAAGTCATAAAATACCAGGATTTGCAGACAGAAATGAGGGCAATGTGGAAGAAGGATACCTAGGCAGTTCTAATAGTAGTAGGAGCACCGGGTCTTATAAAAAATAATTTACAGTCGTACTTAGATATGCTATCGATACATGTAACGCCATACGAATTGCAGAAGGAGTAATTCTGGGTACATTGTTGGTGCTGCGAAGAGCAATTCTGGCTAACATTAAAGATTGAAGCAATACTAATTTCATGGACTTTAATCATATTTTGACTTAGGAAATGGGTCTGTTCCCATCATGGTGTTAGAAACCCAGACGACTTAGAGAAATTGAGAGAGACAAGGGCTATCTTTCAGCCCCTACAAGTCTTTGCCCACTACATGGAACCAGGATCTCTCAGTATTTACAGATAACACAACAGTCATGTGGTTCATATACAAGCAAGGAGCAATCAGATCATACCAGTTTTGCAGGATGGCTCAGATTGCTTGGGAACTAACCACCAAAGCATGCATATCCCTTCAAGCAGTATACATTCTGTTCTAGAACAGCACCCTGGCAGACTCTCCCAGCAGATCCGTTGATGACCACCAAGAATGGTTTCTCAACAACCTGATTTTCTTAGACATAGACCACGGTTGGTGGACACCACATGTAGACTTATTTGCTTTAGAGACAAACGGCTCCCTGTCTTTTGCACCAGGACTCCTTGCCCCTTGGCTTGGAGGACAGATGCGTTATCCTTCCAGTGGACAGGGTGGTTTATTTATGCCTTTAGTCTTCTTCCACTATTACTAAAAGTTCTACCCAAAGATGCAAAATGAAAAAGTAAAAATTTTACTAGGAGACTTCCCTTTGGCCATGGTGACATTGGTTCCCCTTTCTCTGTCACTTAGCTAGATGCAGTAACCACAAGATACCCCACAAAGTGTACCTAATCACACAACAGAAGGTCTTGTTGCTTCACCTCCCAACTGTCACCCCTAAACCTAAACCTATAGACGGTAGGACTCTGATCCCTTCCAGTCGCCAGTTTTCAGAGGGCATACTCTGGGTGTTTCAGGTAGCAAGGAGAACCACCACATGAAATCAAAAAGAGCCGAATGGAAGAGATTTTCAATATAGTATCAAACTAACTCAGGATCCTATAAAATCAGAGGTCCCACTTGTTTTAGCCTATTTGTGTGAACTCATAAAAAGCAGTCTGACTTATTCTTCTGTTAACGCTCACCTCTCTGCCATCTCAGCTTGTCTCTCCCTCAGTCCACCTGTTACATCCATACTTGAGGTAAAACTATTTTTAAAGGGGGGGGGGTTGCATTTAAACCCTCCAAGGAAATGTGTCTCCCACTCCCCCTTGGGATTTTAACTTTGTGCTAGAAAAACTCAATTTGCCTCCCTTTGAGCCAGACTTGCTTTCTACTGTCAAATCTGCACCTGGAAAACCATTTTGTTACTAGCTGTCACTTCTGGTAGGAGAGTTTCTGAACTGCAGACACTTGTCACTATTCCCCCTCCTCTTATTTTCCAGAATGGCAGTGTGTCACTGATGGTCAACCCCTCTTTCATGCCAAAAGTAGTAAAAGAGATGTCCCGGAACCAGGCCATCAGTCTCCTATTTTTTCCCTAATCCACAGGATAGGAGTGAAAAAAACTTCTTCACTCCCTAGATGTGCACATACAGCTAAGAGTATATGTGGACAAGATTAAGTCTATTCATATGTCAGACCAACTATTTGTCTCTTTTATGGACTCTAAGCCGGGCTAGCCAGTATACAAACAAATTATTGCAAGTTGGGTTTCTAAGTCCATTTCCTTTTGTTACACTCACCGTGGCAAATCCTTGCCCTCTTTACCAAGCGCTCATTCTACTAAAGCAGTAGCCTATTCTGGGGATTTCTACAAAGGAGTAGATTCCAAAACCATCCTGGAAGCTGCTACTTGGTCTTCTGTGCAAACTTTCAGTAAACAGCACAGAATTGATGCCTTTTGTAGGTCTAGGGCATCCTTCCCAGGTCAGCACTTTCTGGCATCTTGGACAGTTTACATTGTTCTCATCCATCCTCCCTTCTATTCCCTTAAGCTTTGTGAATCACCCATATGCTTGGAATACTGTAACAGTAATTTCAGTTAGGACATAGTATAGCAGTGTATGAATTCACCATAAAAGTAGATGTCCTACAAATTATTTCTTCCCACCCTACCCTGCCTTGGCATTTTTCTCTACTGCTCTGTCTGACAGACCCTAAGACCAGTGGATGCCCCCATCATCTCCTGTTGTGCCTCTCCTAGCTGACTACATTCCTCTCAGATTTCTTCAAAGTTGCTGGCTTTGGAGCTAGTCTGAGGATTTGCACTCATATGTCCACTTAATTACCCTACACACGTGAGCTGACGTGATACCTTGGATGCATGCCACTGGGAGGGTTTAGGCTTTGGTACCCTGAGGATTTACACTCATATGTCCACTTAATTAGCCCTTCACTCACGAGCTGACATGATACCTTGGATATGCCACTGGGAGGGTTTAGGCTTTGGTACCCTGACTGGATGTCAACAGTGAAAACCTCTCTGTTTGGAATACTGCAACAGTGATCAGTAGCTCATTTACTATTTATTATCATAAGTTCTTACACAACTGTACTTTTTGACACCATTATGTTTAAATGTGTGAACTATGTTGTTTCTCTAAAAGATGCTTATTCTTTTGCATATGTATTATGTTCATTTTATCCAGGTTGTAACTGAAAATGGGCACCAGAAATACAGATCTCCTTTTTCGGACTAGCAATTAAAGATTTAATGTTTGAATGGGAATTAGTGGTTTATCGATTCTTTAGTGACACAGTTTCTGATCAAAAGAAATAGTATACATTTTTGACATGGTCAGAATAAACAGGAAAACTGCCGTTAAGGCTTATTGATGTCTGTTAGTGCAACAGACATTTTATTTTAAAACCTGTGGGTTAAATACAGTTTATTTTTGCATTATTCAGTGTGTTTTGAAGACAACTGTATAAAGAGAAAAGCACTTAGCATGTAACAGATTCTTGAATTCCAGCATTTTATTTGGTATTTTATCTTGTTTTTATTGCCAACATGCAGTTTCTGTAGTTTTGAATAAGCCAGAAGCACCATGTAGAAAAGGTACACAACAAACCAGCTCCTTAAAGGGCGCCTGAATAAGTCACTCAAACAGTGTTGAAGTAGCTGCAGGAGATGTTAGATCTGGTGGTAGTTCAGGCACCCGAAAGTCCCTAGGCCTCATTTGTTTGTACCTGGGAAAGAGATGCACACAAGGTTCTGTGCAGACTGTAAAACACTAAACACTCACACAGAGTTGAATGCTTATCCATAGTCTGGAGCAGACAAAGTCTTAGAACAATGTCCGAGTACTACTGACCTGACGAACAGCGGTTATGTGACAACCACAACCAAGGAGGTAAAAACTTTTAGTCCCTTTTGAGTTGCATGAAAATATCCAAATGTCCTTTGGGATAAAAAACGCCCCATCAACTTTACAGAGTTTGGTAGATCTCATCCTAGCAGGAACTGGTGACTGTGCTCCTGCCTATATAGGTGTTGCAGTTAACAGTCAGTCTTGGCAAGAGCATGTTCATCATTTTAGGGAGGAATTGAGCAGAGTAAAAAGGACAGGGATGTCAGGGCAATGTAATGCAAGATGAAAATAGCAGAATCATCTTGCTTTGGTTATTAGGTGGGTGGTGGCAAAAATGTGGCTAAATGTTACCAAAGTGTACGTTATTTGGGCTTAGCCTACCCCTAGCATCAGAAAGCAGATGAGAGCATTCCTTGGGACAGTAGAATGTTAAGGCGAGTTTATCCCTCCATTTAGCATAATAGTTGCTCATTTTACATTCCCTAGACCTTACCCAAATGAAATGACCAGATAAGGATATTTGGACACTGGATTGTGGGCAGGCATTTGTGAAGCTCAAGGAGGTCTTAGCTGGACCTGGACCTATTGCATTAGCCAGTCCTAATTGCAATCAAGATTTTATTGTGCAGATAGATGTTTCAAACTATGGTCTAGAACTGTACTCAGCCAAATCTCCTCAAAGGTGAAAACAGCATCCAGCACTGTATCTTAGTCCTAGACTTCAGCCGAAGGAGTAATTCTATACAGCTATGGAATAAAAGGTTTGTGCTGTCCAAATGCTTCCTCCTTGTCTGTGTCTGAAAAATTTGCAGTGGTTACAAAGTGCAGTCAATGTGAGCAAAGCAATAAGCTTCACAGATGGAGCTTGAGATTACAGTCGTGTAACATGACAACTCAGCACAAGTGGTGCCAGTAATGCAAATATGATAATAAGTCAAGATAGTTATTGGGTACTGTAACTAAAAGGGTGCACCTTGATCCAAAGCTGTTTCTTGCAAGCCAAAGGATAAAAAGGTGACACAGACAAACCATTCAATAAAAACTGCAAGGAAAAACCCAGCCAAGTTAGAGTTTTCATTGTCTGATACCCATAAACCTGTAGTAGAGGCCTATGTAGCATATGCAAATCACCCCATATAAAGTCATTTCAGCTACATGGCTTCTGAATGTCCATGACTTTTTTCTACTTTTTAAGTCTTTATGGTTGCATTTAGGCCAGTAAAGCCCACTAGCTGTGGACTTGCATGTTTCTGCCTTTTTTTGGCCTCGTCAGCACAGCATAAGAGGGTATCTCAAGAAAACTTTCTGAGATGAGAAAAGTGGGAGAAATTTATAGACCTGTACAAAACATACAATATATTTTTTAGTAAAATGTGGCAAACATAAAATGTTAAAAAAAAATACAAAACATATATAATTGCTTATTTCAGTAAGGATTCAGCAAAGAAATTAACTGGAAACAGCTATAACATGCAGCTTTGTTAGTAAATCTGTAACAGAGATATGAACTGTGGCCAGCTGTATAAGTATTTCTTTAGTGATACAGCAGAGTTTAGAAAAGTGAATCTGTTTCTCACAGATATGCTGGCAAAGCTTTGAGGTTCTTAAACATCTTCTGTTGAAAAGCTATGCTACTCATCTGGGTTTAGAATTTTCCGATGATGAAATCATCTTTGCCTTGGGAGAAATGTTTTGCTTTTAAATGTTTGAACCAGCAGGGAGTGAATGGTCAGTACTTCTTTACCTAATGCAAAATGGGGATGTGATTTGCCTAAAAGGACTGTGTTAACCTAAAATGTATCAGTATTGACTCAGCCTACGAGAAAAAAAGAAAATTAACTCTGCAGTTATTGCATTCAGCCTGTGCTGTTCTCTCTTGAGTATTTGGTGGATGCTTAGCAAGCCCAAGAGCATTGCAAAAAAAAAAAATAAATAAATATACATAGCCTGCAGAAGGGAACAAGCATAACCTTGGAAACAGAATCAGTCTGTTAATTCTAATTTTCAGCTGCTGAGGTGGTCAAAACAGTCACAGGTGAATGAGTTAAGTTATCTTCAGATTGTGGTAGTGGTATAATCAGTTGGCTGTTTTTCTTATGGTATTTGTGTGTTCAAAAAAACATACTTTACTTTTCTTTGCAAGCATATACTTGCTTGTATGTTTAATTTTTCAAACTGCATTGCTTCATTTCTTTAAGTAACGAATTTCATTATTCTGTCTGGAAAAAAAAAGTTTAGGGATGGCTGCTTGTTGACACTCTTAAAGTAACTGCACAAAACTGATAAGTTGTAAATGTTGACGTCTGTATTTTGAAGAAGTAGATTACTATAAAATTATGGTAGCTACATCTAAGCAAAGCTGGCTTATTTTAAGAGTGTACTGCAACTGTTAAATTTGAATGCCAGATTTGTCTGGCCAGTGGCAGAAAATTGCCATAAAAGCAGGAAGAGTAGTGGCACTGAAGATTGTACTGTTATTAGGAGAGGCATGTCTGGGTCAAGTTGACATGCTGGGCAGTCCCAAACTGGAATCCTGGCAACCTGAAGTAGACGAACAGAAAAAAGAAGGAAACACCTACTTTAAACTGCAAAATTGCAACAAGGAGCTTATGCAGTCTAATCTACTAAACACATTTTTTCAGTAGTGCTTAATTGCAGATCGGGTGCAAGTGCAGTATTGCAGCACCTTAACTAATTGTGGTACTGCCATTATGCCTGAATGGCAGCTATGAACCACAACTGATCACACCCTCTGACAAATTGTTCATGGGGCAGCTGCTCCTTTTGCCCCACTGTAGTTACAGTATTGATTATTAGCCCACTCCTGGGAGACTGTGTCTGTGATAAAGCAGAGT